>NW_010257321.1:0-28396 GCF_000690775.1 Eurypyga helias
GACCACCGCTCTCTGAGTGTGACTACCAAGCCAGTTTTTTACCCACCGAGCGGTCCATCTGTCAAATCCACGCCTCTCCAATTTAGAGACAAGGACGTCGTGCAGGACAGTGTCAAATGTTTTGCACAAGCCCAGGTAGATGATGTCAGTTGCTCTTCCTTTATCCATCAAGGTTGTGACCCCTCTGGGACCAGAGGTTAACAGGGTCTCAAGGCTAACACAAAGAGAAGAGCATAGCCAAAGCATTTTCTCTTGTTCAGTACAGGTTTGATCAGCAGACTCCTACACTTCCCCAGACAAGCTAAAAGCTGCAGTCGTCCCACTCATCGTAAAAAAAAAAAATAAAAAAAAAATTATAAAGGCACATTTGTGTAAAAGCTCTGACATCATCTAATGAAAGCTCAAACCCTCTGCTTGAAAGCTCCAAAGGTCTCCTGAACCTCAGCCTCCTCTAGATCTTTCCACCCCATTTCCCTGCAGATTAACCATATGAGCAGTCCCCCCTCTTTTCCCGGTCTCTGGGAGCACAGTCCTGTCCGTCTCTAACACGTGGGGACCATCGTTCAGCTCTTGCACTGATGATGACAGTGAAAGTTGACTCGTGGCATTTCAGCAGCCCAAGCTGTACTGGCTTTGGATAATCTGGGAGGGGGCATAGCTGGGAACATCCAACTGGCTGCCACACAGGGCCAGCATACCCCAATTAGGAACTCCCTGTGAGTGACTAGGGGTGACCTGTATCTCTTCTGAAATGCAGGAAGTTCTTCACGCCACAGCCCATCCCGTCTTAGAGACTCTGCACACCTCATAGGCACCTGGTGTGCACAGACTGCAGTGCCTTAAGTTGCATTTCTGAATTAACATTTGAAAAGCAATGTCTGAGACATGCTAGGGTGTGCACTGCTTGCTGTACGTGGCACTCCATCTAGACTCTTTGGCAGGAAGCTTGTCTTCAGCACAAAACATCACAACAAAACTGAAAACAAACAAAACCAAACAACCAACCTCAAAAAACTTGGCTATATTCCTGCCTCTGCCACAGGCTGGTGTGATCCTGGCTCTTGACCACCGTTGCTGTGTCAGCGTTCTGACACTTCAGCGCTATGGTGCAATGGGGGTTTTGTGGGCTGTTGTGATCCTGGCTCTTGCCACCCACGTGTGAAGAGTTAGGTTTAACACTGCTCTGCGAATATAACCACCGTTGCTGTGGCAGCGTTCTGACACTTCAGCGCTATGGTGCAATGGGGGTTTTGTGTTGGTTGTTTGGGGTTTTTTTACGGACTAGCTAGGTTGTATGTCGATACGCCGCGTGTCATCCCAGCACAACTACTTCATTTCTGTTAACACTCCAGGCCGGTGCGCGACTGCTCACAACCCTGGCATGCTGAAGTGTCCTCTCACCAAGGCAATTTATCACTTCAGTTGGTTAAAGTAACAAATATCAAACGGAGGTCCCACACCCCTCATCTTTGCCCCCATTTTCCCTCATTCTGTAATCAAACACCAGGACTACAAATGACTACTTAAACGAGGAGGAGCAGACAGCGTACTCTGTGGAAAGAGAGTGGGCCGGGCTGTCAGCTGGTCCAGATTAGCACATACTGAGCCGGGCCTGTGTGCAGGATCGGGTCCTCAAACCTCCACTTAATGATTTCCCTCAGTCTCTGACCTCGGCAGTGCCGAGTACAAACAAAACCTGCACTAAAGACGGTGAAATATTGTGCCAGACTGACATCGCTGCGGGACAGAGAGGTACATGACAGCAAGGGATAACACAAGCCAGCCTGTAGGAAATCAGCAACTGTCAGCACTCACATATGAGTGATAAAGATATATATTTTTAAGTGTGTATTTACACAATCTCAGATATCAGAAGTTGGAGCTGGCCACATCATGCTGGCCTCACAGTCACTGAGAGGGGGGAAAAAGCAAAATGGTCTTTCCCACAGAGAGAAGGCAGCGGTACAAAAACACATGCAGCCTTTTATTAGCTGAATCATCCTTGCTGTTGCTGGCCATCCCCTGACCTAGGGATTTTTGTACCTAATGTTTTCAGGGAGATAATTTTCACAGCATACCTCAGCTTCTTAGAATGCTCTCGGAGAGCAAAGTCAATCCTAGGTCACTCTTCCAGTGTAGTTTCCTTTGTACTAAATCCTACTTTCAAGAAAATTCTTGCCATGGTTCAGTGGTATTTAACCTATCATATAATATCCAGGTTTACTGTGTTAGAAGAAGCAGAACAGTATTAAGCTTTTCCCACAAGCCTGTGATTGCATTTGACCCAGTAACCTGTATTAGATTAACATTTATTCTACAACTCCACAGCAAGCCTTGGACCTGGCTGAGCAGGAGTTTATAGAGGACACTAACCATTTTTACAAGTGGAGCAGGAAAAGGGAATTGAATCTGAGGGAGTAATTCCAAGCAAGTATGTTGCTGCAGCGGTTAAATTGTTTATACGAGGAGTTGGGGAATTACATCTGACTGACCTCTCTTTTTATCTGCTTAAAAGACAAAGTGCAGGTCTCCATGGCAAGTGCTAACTCCTGGGGAATGCAGCATAAAAATGCATCATGGCAATAGAGCCTCAATACCCACCAAGGAAGGAGACCTTCAAAGGAATGTAAGCAAGTTAAAATCACCAGGATTAGAAAGGTTTTCACGTTAGCCGGCCTACAAACAGGTTCATAAGCATCCCTGCTCACAAACCAGCCCCTCTCCTACACTTGCCAGACAAGCGTGGGGGCGCGGTGTGCTGGTGTTTGCTTTTTATTTACTTAGCTTTGCATTAACCTTAACCTCAAGCTAGTTTAGCCAGAACAGGATTGTTATTGTCAGCATTTAGAATAGAGAGGGCCAAATCTTACGCTCTATTGATTGATTCAATCCTCTGAGGACTTCAGTTCATACAGTTGAAGCAGCTTCTAAATTCTATTAAAAACAGGGTGCATCTTAAAAAAAAAAAAAATAAAAGGCATTAAAGTCTGGAAGGAAAACCATTAGGGAAGCTTAGGCTACAGCAGGAAATATGCAAGTCTCCTCCATTTATAAAATTCCAGGGTCAGAGCTGGGCAAGAGGACTAGCGTAACCAAATTTCATGTGAAGTTTCCAACGTATCTAAACTTATTCTGCTTATTATCATCGTATCATCTGCCTCTTCTCCCACCAGTACTACACAACTAGTAGATGAGTAAAGAATATGTTTACCACAACAAAAGAATACCACCGCAAAACGTACGCTCAAAAAAATCCAAACACATGAGTAAAGGAATTAAGTGAACTCCTAACACACACCCACTACTCCACGCCAAAAAAACACTCAGTTTCTTGCAAAATGCAAGTATGCTCCCTGAAAACAATCATGCACCTGCAGTAATACAAACTCAATCAAGGATTTTCAAAGTTCAGCATTTAGAAATGAGAGAAGGGAGGGAAGAGAAAAAGTCTATCATCAGCATAATTCGGATTCATCCAGTCACTCCGTGAGCCTCTCCTGAACGCAGTGAGAGGAATTTGTTAACCAAACTCCAGTCTTCACGAGTGCTAGAGAGTTGGACAAGAACAGGATGCTCAAAGAAAGTGGGGGTTTTTCCCCCTCCCACAAATCTTCAGCTTGTGCAGGTCGGTCTGACTCCATCTGTGCTGCTGCTTTGCAGTGAGAAGAAACCGCGCTGAGGAAGATCCCATAAAGAGAAGAAAGCAGCGGGGAGTTTGTCTGGGGTAAAACTCACTAGGATGGCACATGGGAAGCTACTGCTTGGTGTGGTTGTGTAGGGGCACAGACAGGCATTCTCTGAAGTGCGTGATGGTAAGTCAAAGCAAGTGAAATACCACTTCAAGGCAGAAGGCGGCACGTGTGCTGGAACTGTGCGCAAACCTCGTATCATTTTTCTGTTCCTCTAAGCCAGAGCACAAGATTTCCAGGAAGGCTGTAAATCCCAGATCCCAAAGAATTCAAGAAGGATATAAATTGTGACCTGTTTATGAGACATTTACCTCTCCTGGGTAAGGCTGTTTAGACTCAGCAGCACAACCCGCTTTGACCCCATTCTATTTCGGAATCAGCCTGATTGGAGGCTGATGAAATGCTCCCTCTTACACCACGATCAATAGGTGCAATTCTGCAGCCGTCGGTGCCGTGCGGTTACGTGGCGCAGGAGCAACGGGCCCTCCTGCAAGTTTTCCTACCTCTATTACACCGAGGGCAGGTGGAACCTGGAGGCTAACGCTGGTACTCCGCGCCCAAAAGAACTGCAGGGTTTGGCCTGGGCTTTTCAAACAGTTTTGTTCAGAGTAAGAGAGAAGGAGAAAGGAGGGGGAAGAGGGGATTGGGAAGAAAGGCAATGCCTAAGTGCACCTGGGAGATGTTTTAAAGGCAGTAATGGAATAGGCCTAGGTCTTGGATAAGAGTGGAATCTGCCCTCCGGATGCCACTTACAAACAGGCTCGAGCACATTGATGAAACTGTTCAGCTGAAGCGATTCCTGTCAATACAATGAGCGCTGGGCGGAAAGAAGAGTGTATACAAATGCCCTACTTTAAAGCCTCCGCGTGAGGAAAACAAAACCAGAACAGAGCCAGACAGTACGGCCTGTGCAGTCTCTCTCCTTCTCTCAAAATAAGCCCATCTTGCTCTTCTTCCCACGCCGAGCACTCGGCACAGTCCAGCTCCAGGAGCAGATGTGAATGGAGAGAACTGGTTTTAGCTGACCGTGTGGGTTTTGCATCCTTATTCTCTGCCCGGGCACAGGATGGCTCACGGGCTGCCTCCACCTTCAGCTGCTTTTCATTTTTCACAGTGCTGGCCACTGAGTGGCAATATTTGCCTGGACCTTGTAGAAAAGTGACTCTCCCAAAAAATAAATTAAAAAATAATTACAAGAGGAAGATGACAATAGAGAGGAGTCTCGCCAAGAGGGAGCTGTTTTTTTCCCACAGCACTTCCTGCTGTGGAAATGCTGCTTAAGTGGCAAAATGTCATTCTTCTTTCGCTACATGCATTCAAGGGCCGATCCTGCCCCCTGCGAAGCTGATGCCAAACTCGCCATTGCACCACTGGGCCCCGAATGATGGATGTATTGTGGTGGTGATGGATGCAAATCACCATCCTGGAAATGAGTGGAAGAAATTGGTTCTGATTTAGCCTGTTCAGCATTAGTGGGAGTCGTAAAGCATCAGGAGAGTGCTCCTGTATACAGTGTGGGGGATTTAAAGTTCCTGCTAGAGAAAATGTGCTCAGGTAGAGCCATTTAGCAGTAGTCAGTAGCATTAATTACCTGTGTAAGACACAATATGGCATCAATGCAGCCTTTGGATTCTGTACCCCTCATTAACTGTTTCCCCATTAACCTTGACTGGAATCACATTCTAAGGCTAAGTAGTAAGATTTTTCTTTTTATTTGTGAGCATCCCCATTTCATCCTTGAAGCTTCTCAAATTCTTATTCATTGTAAATGGTCCTGCTTGTAATAAAGTGCTAGTGGAAGTATTTACTGTTTGCTGCTTAATTTTGTCCTCATGGAAGTCGATGGATGCCAGCTCCAACAGTAGTTAATATACCTTTGAGCACATGCTGTGACCTTTCTCCAACTCATGCCTGACTTCATTCTCAGATCTCATTAAACAGAAGAAATTATCCTCTGAAAGAGCAAAACCAGAAATGTGCAGATTTGCCGCAGAGCTACAGAGGACAGCTTGATTTAAAACGCACCGCCGTAAAGGGGAGGAAAGGCGGCGGGCGGGAAGCAAGATCCTTCTCGTATTCAGGCTAACAGTCGAATCAAGCCACATAAGAGAGAAGCAGCTTAGGGAGCCACCGTGTTTGACTTCTTTTCATCTTGTTTCTTGGATGTTTTGGGCGTTTGCTCTTGCTAATACAAGCGACCCGAATGGAGAGAGCTTGGCTGCTGAGATGCCAGGGATTTTATACTTGCACTCTGGCTCAAACACTGCACTGTTTGAAGGTGCCTCTTGCATGTTCAGCACCGGAGGGCCTGAGCTCGCATGTGGGCACAATACGCTACTCGTATAGCTCCCCTCTTCTCCTGTTGCAAAGCTTTATTCTCTATTGTCTGCCATGGAAGCAAACACCCAAGCAACCCTGTTTGTCTAAAACCCAGCCAGGCAACTCTCCAACATTTTCCCCTTTCAGTGAGTACACAGTGGTAGCAAGACACTATTTATGCATTGTCTCCCTAAAGCCTTCTAAACCAAAATTATGGTTTAGTTGCTGAAAGTTGAGTGTGCCTTGGCTGAGAGACAACTATGGGCATTCCAGCACAAGGGAAAAAAAAGCTGTTCCACAATATACGGGTCTGCGAGAGCCCACAGGAGGGCAGCAAGAGCAATAGGAGATCCAGCAAACATGGTCTGGGGGAGTGGACGGGACATTAAAAGACTTGGAATGCACAGTCCACAGGAGACCATGGGGAGAGGCAGTGACTGCGCTGAAATATGCCCAAGCCTGCCACAAAGGAGAAAATAATAAACTCTTTCCTATATCCTCTGAGGAGAAGGCAAGAAATCAAGGGGTTAAGTTACAGAAAGGGAGATCCAGCCTTGTCCTCAGGAAAAGCTTTTTAGCAGTAAGAAGAGTCTTGCTTTGGCAAAGATTGCCTGAGGAAGGGTGTTGAATTTCTGTTATGGGAGGTTTTTAAGAACAGCTTTGCTGCATATCTGTCAAGGAGGGTTAGATCTAGTTGATCCTGCCTTGGGGAAAGAGACAAGGCTAAATAACTTATTGTCCTTTCTAGCCCCATTTGCTAGGGTTCAATACCTCTTGCTGTACCACTACCAGTAAGCTAGGCAGAATTTAAAAAAATAAAATTAAAAAAAAAATGTGTCTACACTGGCAGCCCTGTAAATTCTTTACAGGCAGAAAAATTTTAGCAACACATAAGTGAGAATTTTAGTCTACAGATCCTGACCTGGAAGTCCAGATAAGCCTTGATCCTGCAGCAGCTGGGAGGCAAGCAGGATGTGAACCACACTGGGCTGCTTAGATTTGAGCAGCACTGGGTGGTGATTCCCTTCCCCAATTTCAGATTTCAGGCCCCAACGAGTCTGCAGTAAGACGGTAAAAAAAATGGTGCTGCCCCTGGAAGAGTTCCTTCACAAAGACAGGAGTATTTGTCACTACCTGTAAATTCAAGCGTAGCTGTTACAAAGGGTGTAAAAACAAATGCTAAAAGCTGCAGAGCCCAAACCTAGCTGGTAGCATTTATCAGTGCATGGAAAGAAAAATTCTAGCAACTCTGACCAAACCCACAAATCAGCACAAATTTCTTAGACTACTTCTAAGTGGTGCAACCACATGCAAGCTAAATTCATCAGATATATCCACTGTAACAGCGAGTCAGTGTTCCTGCCTATTTGCTGAATAAGAGGATTTGGGTGGTGGTTTTTTTAATTTTATTTTTTTAATTCACTTTTGCTTCCTGCCAAATAAAAGCAGAAAGCTTTGAAGTATTTGCAAACCACTAGTACAGGTAAGTATACAGCTTTGAACACTTCCAGTCTCCTACACTTGAAGCCTGACTCATGGTTTTCCAAACAATGCCAAGGGAATAATTTGGTAATTCTCCCTGGGCCAGAAATACCCAAGTTTTGTATTTTTAAACACAGATGGGAAATTTCACATTGTGCCCTTTAGATATCCTTAATTTTCACCTTTTATTTAAAATGGTCTACTTGGGCCTATAGTGTATTTTCTCCTTTACAATTCAGTCTGTTTCCAGTGTTTCTAGATTACTTGCCTCTCCATCGAAACACCTACAAAACACAAACATTCTCCCACCTTACCTCTGAAATATGGTACTCATGTTCAACCCTGGAGAACAGGAGGAGATTTGAGTATAAACAGATAAATAAAGGCTGTAATATCTAACTTGGCTTGATGCTATTGTCGTACAAAAAATGACTAAGTATATTCTCATCTCCAGATCTTTCAGCCACTTGCCTGCATTTGATGAACTTGTTCTCCTATAACACTGGGATGGAGAGTTCAGACCATCTCCATTTTTACTCAAGGGATGAGCGCAGTTACAAGCAGGTAACTATTGCACCCTATTCACTGTAGTCACATGTCCTCTTCATTGCCCATAAGCAGAATATCCATGAAGAAAGGAATAGCAACGTAACATGGTTGTTCTAAGTAGCACTGGAGCATGGAAGGGAAATGAAAAGTATACACAGAAAGAAGGGGGGGGAAAAAAAAAAAAAGGGCGACCAGTGGCAGCAACTACATGTAAAAGCGACCTCTGCCAAGTCACCGCAAAAAACAGAGGCAGAAAGGTGTCTCCCTGGCCATGTTTCTGTGAAGCAATAGCTACATCCAGTGGTCACTGGAGCTAATTGACACAGGGTCCTTGCTAAAATCTGAAGAGACCTGGAGTTTTGGGGGGACAGCAAAAGTGGGGAGTGTTTGGGGTTTTGATGCAACAGCCACTGTTTCTGTTCTCAGGCCTGCCCTGTGCCCAAACAGTTCTCGTTTAATTACAGAAGGCAGGCCTAACTGCCTTGAGTTGTGATGATAATGTATTCTGGTCCTAATCACCCTTTTGCAGGGGAAAATCAATTCTGATTTTAACAGCCTTTCAGCATGCCATAAAATAAATTATTTGCCTGTATTACACATACCAGCTCAGAGAAATCTGGTTGTTTCGTATTGACAGTTTCCTGTTCTTCAGGGCAGTTTACTACATCCATTCAGCTCTGCTTCCAAAATACTTCCCAAAAGCAGCATTCTCCAACACACACAACACGTAAAAGCAGACAACAGGACGGGCTACTTCCAGCACATCGGGGGCAGCTTCGCCTGTGCAGAGACCACCAGCTCAGAGCAGGAGTCCCTTCTGCACAGCCAGTACCAGGTGCACAGGAGGACAGAGACCGTGCCTTCGGGCACCCTCATCTGAGCAGCAGCAAAGCCAGCGACAGGGCAGCAACAGGATTCAGCTATGCCAAACAACAAGGGAGCGAGAGGCACCACCTTGCTCTGCCTAGGCAGCATCTCCCCATGCCACCTTCCCATCCAATCTCAAGGCCAAGAGCCTGTTCCTGGCTTTGGCACGGCAGAGCTGCCCTGCAGCATCGCAGCAGAATGGATGAGGTTACATCCTCCCATCATTCCCGCTGCTGGTTTCGTACATTTAGTTTGCCGAGAGGGGTACGTAAAGCCACTGTTTCATAGTATTTCCCAGCACGGCAAACAGAGATGCTTCTTGGAGTCAGGCTGCAGCGTCCATCAGAAAAGCACGATGGATGTGTTTCAAAAGCAGGAGTACACGCTCCTGCTTAACAACTCAGGTAACCAGGCCGTCTGCTGGGCATAGGGATTATTGTTTTGGTCTCCTAGCTCCCATGTGGGAAAGTCCCATGGGATTTAACTGAAAAGAAGCTCCTTTCTAAAGAACTAGTTAGTCATGTTCGTTCTTCCTACAGAATTCTGCAGAAGATTAAGAGATTGAGTTATCTTAAAAAAGATTCAGAGAATAGCCTCCCTCAAATCATTAGACCACTCTAAATTCAATTAAGTCAAATTTAAGTTTCATGGAGGTTTCGCCCTCCTCACACACTGTGAACCGCTTTTATAAGGAATGGAGCAAGTCTCATGGCTGTGCATGAAACACTGCCCACCATGCTTCCAGAGGAGACAGAAGAAAAAGCTGTCACGTCTCTTGTACACAGCTTTTTCTCCTGCGTGCTCTGATGCACCAGAAAACGGAGACAGGCCTCAAGGCTGCAAGAGAGTTAATTAACTCTCTGAGCATCAACACCAGCAGCGCTTTCTACAGTTCTGCCAAAAAAACTGTGAAGTTGAGAGATGGCAGAAGGATGGAGAGGAAGGAGAAGCAAGGTGCCATAGGAGGAAGGACACGCAACACCTGCTGTTTTGAGCAGACACTGCTGAGCAAAGACTGCTACAGCCCGTGACACACAGGGGTCCAGGCCCCCAGCGATACAGAGGGGTGAAGGCACAGGTTCTGGAGGCCACTCGCATTCATTCAGTCCCACTTCGCACACTCATATGGAGGAGGGGCTTTCGTCAGACCAGCGCTTTAGCCCAAGGAGAGCACATCACATTCCGTGTGAGGGGAATGGCTGAGGGCAGGATCGAGAGCATGAGGGCAGAGCAGGCGAAACTCAGCCTACTTCAGGCTGTGTATCCCAAAACACCATCATTGCTTCTTCCCGACTTCTCCCGCAGGAGCATTTAATGTAACTGACTGCATTAATAAGAGATCACCACAAGATTTTTAGGAGATAAATACAGATTCTTAAAATGGATCAGAGGTATTTGTGGTTATTCCCACCCAGTCGTTCCACAGCAGATCACCTCTGTAACATTAGGTATAAAAGCATCCCTGTTACGCAGAACGGTTACCTCTCCTCAGCTCAAGCAGCAGCTGCACACCGTGTCCAGCACCAGTCACGCAGGTGTAGCACGCTGAAAACATTTTGCCAGGGGTGCTGCCTCTGCATGCCCTTCTCACACTCCAGTCCCCAGCACTTTTCCACATGCATTTTCCTGCCCCACCACCTCCAGAAGAGCCAAACAAATAAACAAACAAAATCAATGGTAAAGCAGCAGGAGGTAGAAATTTTGTGTGTACAAATCCAAACAGCACATAGCACAGGGACAGAGGAAAAGCACCAAGCTACCTGAGGGCAAGCTCGGCAAGCTGAGCCCCAGGAGCCAGCTTTCATGCTCATACCTGATTGCCAGGAGCACGAGAAGCAGCATTTATGCCCAGGCTCCAAAATTCCCAGCTGCACTACCTCTTCCACCAACACAAACTGCACTCAGGGAGGCATCACCATCTTTCTTCCTCCATCCTCTGCCGAGGGAGGGGAAGAACGTGGTCCCCATCTACCAGCTGCTGTCATTATTTCTTTTGGGGCTGGGTCTGATTTGCCCCCCTGGGGATACTCACAAGCCTGAAGAAGATAGCAAAGATGGCACTCTCTCCTAGCCTCTGTGTGTTTCTGTGTCTGCCTGCCTGGTGCTGTTAGGAATTGTAAAGGCTTCAAAAGTTTCAAGATACCCACGACACCATCAAGCCAAAACATTTAAGGAATCTAAATAAACCTCTAAGGTTCCCAAAATCAGCTTTGTAGTTGTGCCAGCCACAGGCTGCCAGCAAAGCCAGTCTTCATCAAAATCAGAAGAGCTGGAATCAACATTTGCTCGAGGGGGGGGAGTGTGGGGTGTGGGGGTGTGCATTAAACTCAGTGTTAACTGTTAATGTATCTGCCTTCAATAAACAACGTCAAAAGCATGCAGCTGAGTAGTTCTAGGAAAATGGAAAGTTGTTGTTTTGCCTATTACAGAGTGCTCAAAACCACAACACAAAGAAATTTTTCATAAAACAAACTATTTCACAGTACCTGGAAAATATAAGGGCTTGAGAGCCAAGGTGCTGTTAACTGGAGGAAGATGCACTCACAGAACTGGAGAATCTGCCTCGAAGTCACCTGTGCAGGGCAGCTGGGGATGAGGAACAGCAATCAATCTTGGGGCTGTAACTATACTCTGACTTCCCAAATGAGACCCCTTTCTTTCTTCAAAAAAAGAGAATATTGTTTTCTAGAAGACATGAGCTGCTGGCACAGTACTGTCACCCTTGTCTGGAGCAAGCAGTGGAGGCTCCCAAAACTGGGCTACAGCCATACTACCTTGACAACAGACGAGAAAGCAGCTACGCCACTCTGAAACGCTTGTGTCGCAGTGCTGTATTCCTTCCTGACAGAAGGCGAATGCCCTGATGTTAGCTTTGTCTGGATGCATTTATTTGAGAAAATAAGCAGGCCGTGGTTAGTTTGGGTTTTTAATATTTTATTTAGTCAGACATGTGGCTGCAAAGAAAATGCAGGACTTTAAAAGGCTGAAAGTTTCTGCATTGATGTGGCCTCAGACAGACTGCAAAGGTCACTCAGCTGGCGTGATTTTGCCATTCCTGAGTTTAGAAGACACTCTCCCTAGGAACACACTGGTTTTCATGTAAATGAAGGCAACACTACATCATTCCTCTTAACAGAAGGGGCTATTTTGGGCCAAGTAAGATATTTCATCAGGTAGAAACTTCCCTGGACAGGACTGGGGGGATAGAAATAAAAATCTGCATCAGTAGGTTTGCCAGCTAACACAGTTCTTACCAGGAAGGAAGTTTTCAATACTTGGCATTCTTCCTGAAGCTTTAAATCACCAAAATGAGGTGGTTACATGACAACTTCACCTGCCATTTTAGAAGACATGTTTCCAGCTGCCAGCACCACAGGGACAAGGTTGAACACCAGCAGCCAACGTGTTCTGAAAGTACAACCCAATATTCAGAAGCACCACAAACTACCTGCTCCACTCATACCGTGGTGCAGCCCAACTTGGAGTTTTGACTGCATGAACCTGAGTAATACCAGCTACATTTGATTCAACAGTGCTGCAGTTGTAACATTTTCAGGTAGTCCCAAAAACCTATGTAAGAAAAAAAAAAAATCCAGAGTTTTGAACCACACCATTATTAGTTCAGGTTTCTCTCATGGAGATGTCTGACTTCCAGCATTAAAATGTAATACTAATTGAAAATCAAAGTCACAACAAACTAAAAAACATGTTATATCAAAAATTGTTTCCTACGCAGAGCACATTTTATTCCCCAATTAAAATGGAATGAAGCTCCAAAGATGGGTGGGAGTTGTTTTGGTGGTTGTTTGGTTTGGTTTTTTTGGGTTGGTTGGTTTAGGGGTTTTGTTTGATTGATTGTTTGTTTTGAGAAGCCCAGAAGAACTCTCTGGTCTCTTACCAGGGCTTAATCACTCAGCTGAGAGCTGTGCTACCTGCAAACACCTTGGCCTCACATCTCCCCTTGCAACAGCACACCGCAATAAGGATGAGCCTCCTGTGAAGGCAAGTCACTGTTTCAACTGTCCTCTTCTCTTTGCCCAGTCTTAACAGGATCTTTTTTTTCCCAGAGCAATAGCTTTCAAGTCAAACAATGATTGAGCATCACCAAAAACCAAGGCTGTGTGGGAAAGAGGCCGGGGCACCCAAATTTTGGAAGGTCTGATCCTGACCCAGCGGATGAAACTGAGACCTTCAGAAAATGCAGCAACTGCAGGAGAAAACAACCTTCAAGTGAGCAAATTTGGCACAAAGCACAGACATCTCTTTCCATAACATTAAGGTCAATCACATTCTCTCATCAGAGTTAAGTGGTTCATTTAGATTTAAGTTTTTTATGATCTTGGAGTATTTAAACCACAGAACGAAGGTTACAGCGTGCAGTCCTATCAGAACAAGGAAACATGGCAATTCTTGCTTTTTTGCTACTGCACTGGCCAGGAATTTTTTTTTCAGTACGGACTCTGGCGAAAGAAAAGTAACTATGCAAATAGCTTTCATCCCTAGAGTTTCCCTCACTGACCTCTGTAGATAAAAATTGGGTATGACCCTATCTGTGCAAAAATCACAGGTATGCCCTTCGTAAATGAAACCGGGCCACCAGACCCTGGTGCAAAATCCCTCCCCAACTGCATGAGCACATTCACGGCCACTGTAACACGTATGCTGAAATAATCATTCTCCAGGCTACGACATCTTTTTCTTCACCTTTTCCCAGTTCTTTTTTCCCCTTCCAGTTTTATCCCAGTCTCCATTTTTCATCTAACTACTCTTCCAATTTACAGCTTTAACATGCTGTTTAAACTTCAGCAGTTGAACAATGTAATTTCAGAGACTTCGCCACATTTCTGCTCAAGTAGGGGGAAAAAGAAATAAAAGACCACCATCATCTTTTACCAAAATGGAATTCATAAACCCACAATAAACCTTGCCAGCAGCTTGAAAGGGAAGTTTACACATACTAACATACATATCTGCACAAATGTACACACAGCCATCAGCAGGCAAGAAAACAAAAGAACCAAATAGCCTGCACTCAAGTCCTTGCATGGTTGATGCTCCCTATTAACATTTTCTTACCAAAACAAAGGGGAGTTCCTAGACTTTGCTTGATGCTCCTTTTAAATGTTTTATCAATTCTATTAATGGCTTTATATTTTTCTGGTTTTAAATTGCTGAAATTAGTGGTTCACCCCTGCCATACTCCAAGCAAATTCAGGCCTTACAGGCAAAAGCCTCGCCACTGGTTGCAGCATAGACAGCAGCAGAAATGCAAATCTTCTTTGGGCTTTTGATTCCTGCCTTGGGACCGAGCTGCGGATGTCCAGAGCTCATGTGCACGCGGCATTACTGCTCACACTAACGCCCTCGAAGGCTGGAACAAATATATTCTTTGTGAAATTAGTACAAAACATGGGATATGTAATACACACTTACTGTTGGTCTGCATGCATTCTGCACCCTAAAGCAGCCTGTTGTGTCTGCAAAGCCTTGTTTTACAGGCCTGGCCCAGCTATCTATTGAAATCAGACACCAGCCTGTGTTGCCAGTCCTGGGCTTTGGATTCCCAATGCCTAGTCAGGCCTCTGAACCCAAGCAAGGTTCAGACACTGTCAGCCTGACCTCCCTGGCACAGACACTCATTGTTTGGAATGCTTATTTTCAGACGCTGGGTCTACAGCCTACCTACTCTAAGCTAGAAGCGTGCTGTCAAATCCCCAGTAGAGTAGACATGCTCCAGAGAGCAATAATCTTGTCAGATACCTTGGTTTAGGGTTTAACTCTTCAGGAGTTTGATGAAATGTCTTGGCAATACACTTGGCTTGGAAACAAAGCACTTGAGTCCTGAACCTGAGCAAGAAATACCAGATGATGACCTGTCCCCTCTAGTGTCCATAGTGCATACAGTCTTTTAGGTTGCATACAGTGTCCTTCCAGTACACCCCACTTCATTTTCTGAGTCAGACTCAAGCCTCCGGCCAAGCAGCTTGGCCCGTCTTCCCCACCAGACAGCAAGATGTGCAGTAGAGTTAGCACTCAAGTAACTGCGGCAAAACACACTGGAGCTGGCAGCACAGATACATATTCATTTATCACAGCTTCTAACACAAAACAGTAAAAACTCAGAGCTTCACGATGTGGCCTATATGTCCCCCTCGTGCATGTTAAGTCTCATTAAAGTTAATGGGAGCTGTGTGCCCATCGTATGGGGAGTATAAACTCCAAACAGTGAAATGCACCATATGTTTCCCTATCCGAAAAAACACCGACACAAAAAACAATTGATACTAGCTTTCACCCCTCCGGGAAGCCCTACCTGACAGGACACCAATGGCTGGACACTAGGCTTGAACTCTTTTTTTGTACAGTGAGAAATCCTCCTGATACAATGGTTGATAAGATCAAGTGAGATGCAAACAGCTTACGTTTCCTGAAAAACCTCCTGAAGTTTGCTGTAGCTCAGAAAAAGAGGAGACAGGGAAACCTTTGATGTTTGACCTACATTTTTCCCCCCATTTTTACCTCCTGCCCAAGAATCCCAAAGCTTTGCATCCAAACACAGAAAGCACTGGATACTCAAAACCATTTTCAGTCTGGCAGGAAAACTTAAAAAGAAAAGTGGCAAGCCACATGAAGCATGAAGTGTGGAGTTCTACCTGCCACTGACACAACTCAGCTGATAAAGGAGGAGCTCAGCTGTCAGAGCCCGCAGAACCTCCAATTCTAGGTGATCGTAAAATGGGGAGATTAGAAAACACAGTAATGAACCACTTTCTTGCAACTTTGGGGGGTTTTAAGCCCACTGAAGCTACAACATCACTGAATCAAGGATCCTGACTCAGCATTAGCCCCATGACTTATAGCCAGGATCTTGGGCAGAAAGCCTGCTGGGAAAACGTCTGCTGCTTTCTGCCAAAACCCGAGATCCAAACCACGAGATTAATCTCTGGCCTCTGAAAAGGTCACCAGATATCTGCAACACACAGCAGCTCTGCCTGCCCCTTCCTTGATTTTCAGTTTCCTTACGTCACGCAGACTCCTGCAGAATACAAAACATTCCCATTGTGTCGCAGCCTGTTGGAGAGCGCTTTCTGCAGACACTGCAATGAATACGGCCAAGTAGTATTAAGTAAGTGTGAGAGGAGCTGGAAAGATGCCAGGCACCATGGAGAAACTCAAAGCTCGTTGCAGAGTTTGGGGGATAATTCTATCATGATTACTTTCATGTTTGTCAGTGGTACCAGTCAGCACTCTGCTGACTTGTCAAATGAGTGGAAAAATAGGTAAGTGGACAATAAACAACCTCAAAGAAGTATTAATCCTATCCCTTTTTTTCAGAATAATAATAAAGAAACAGTTTGATCAGGCCTCAGGCCTGCTTCTAACCCTGACAGACAGCTTTCTCGTCCTGTCAGCTGGACATACTGATCTCAAACCAACCCAGTAGGACAATTCACTGAAAACCTAAAACCATGCAGAATGCAGAAAATAAACTCTCTTGTACAGAGCACTGAGACCAGTATTTTATCTCTGAGCACACATACTGCATGAAAGTGACGCCCCGAGTTTATTCTACAGGAAATATGGGAAACTCCATGTTTCTGTGCTGTGCATAACATTCTGTGCAGCATCTGGGTTTGTACAGACCTTACTAAACAAGGTACTAGCAGTCAACATTTGCTGCATTCCCGCATCGGCAGTAAGCACAGAAGTAGTCTGCAAAACTGCATCCCCCTCTCCATTTTCCCTCCTTTTGGCAACCCTGCTCACATCCACACAAATCTGCGGCAACAACTGTAGAAGCCAAAGGGAAGTGATTTGTTGAGTGCTTTAGTTGCTGAACTTATTACACTCAACTATTTGTTTTTCAGAGGTAAAAGCAAGAAAGTTTTCCCCCCTCAACTCCCTGTTCCCCCACCAAGGAGTTTTCCTTGCTCTTCCCAAGGGGCTGGGCTTACAGCGATTCAAACGGAAACCAGGAATGAGCATGATGATCCCTGGCTGGATCAGTTCTTCAGTATCGCGTAGCAGCCAGCCTGTACACGCGCCACCTTTGCCTTGCGCCGGACCCTCTCAGATGCACCCAGTGCACCAAAAGAACCCCCTACCCCTCCCTGGTGGGAGGGCAGAGTAGAGCGTGGAGCAGGTGAAGAGCGTAGCTCTGGGCCTTTAACACTTGCAGGGTCTTTGAATCAGGTGTAACTCCTTCCAGAAGTGCCTAAAGCAGGTCCCAGAGCTGATGGGAAGCCTGTGCCATTATAAGCAGGCAGGTCAAACCCACAAACCAACCTGGTGATTTTTCATTTCACCTCAGTCTTACCATGCTTTGATTTATTATGATCCATTTTTTTCCTTCATCTCTTGGAGCTAGAATTGGTCAGCTCAACCACAGCAATCACCCGCCCATGGGGCAGGGGGGAGGAGGGTGTCTCCAGGGAACGTAACTGAGACGAGCCCACTTACGTCTGGGGAAAAAAACTAGTTTCATAAATTTAAAACAACACACAAGGTAGAAGTGTGAGCACACTTTTTCCATGTAAATAATGTCATACTTGTGAGGAGGGGGCCTTCAGTGATATTTCATGAATGGACTCATTATGTTGCACCTGACCCACAGGCATTTCAATTGCCTTTTTGTTTTATTATTTTTCTTCTTCATTTTTGCTCGATGAGTTGTAGATAATCAAATGCTTGATGATGCTAAATCTTGTTAAGACACTGCACTTTGCAGAGGCGTAATGTCAGTAAGTTTAATCAATCTATAATTTCTGTGCAGGAAGATCCTGCTGTGACATTTAAGCATTGAGTGATGCTGTGAGGAGGAAAGAAGGGCTCTATCTGCAGATATTTTCAGAGCCCCACATAGTCAAGAGTCTTCGGAATGAATTAAGCTTTGCTTTTATTATCTTCATCATCTTTTTACAAATAGAAAAGTATAAATTGCATTAGCAGGAGTGGGCCTGACTCCAGGCAGAGGTCCTGTGGAAGAATTTGCACAATCTAGGTTAGCTCAGATTTGTATCAGCCTCCAAGAAAAACATTCAGGAGAAACATTAAATCCTCTGAAGGGAAATATTAACAGATAGTCGTGAATGGAAACTGATTATTAATTATTTCTTTCTCTCTTTCTCTGTTTTATATTTTTAGTTTAAAATGTCATGTAAAGCCTGACATTGATAAAAATGGCAGGAAATGTTCTTGCTCAATTAAATTACCACAAAGACCAGCTTAACATCTGCTTGGCAAACCCTTCATAAATGTATGGCATTAATATTTAATAAAAATATCTATAGCTTCGGTTGGTACTGGAGACATTTCACACTTTGCTCACACACGGTGTTTCATATAATTATTCTCTAAAGCCTGTCACTTTAGTCCTTTAGCAAAATGAAAGCTCCAAGGATGATTAAATATAGAAAGTGTATCTCCTAGGACATAGTCCTCCTCTGGGAGACTGTTTCTACTGACTCTGGGAGAAGCACAGAAAGGAGAAAGTAGAGCCAAACTAGAGGAGAATAAAAGCACGACCTCAATACTGTTGTCAGTATAGTTTGGGTAAAGTCAGAGTTAGTAGGTTCAAATCATACTCTACAACAAGCAGAGCTCATACAAAGCAAAAAGGTGTAAGCGATTCCTTACCACTGTTTAGGCATAACACCTACTTGCAGGGAGTCGCACCTCAAACCCGATCACCTAATCTGCTCCAGTTACATGACTGATTCCCACATGACACTCACAAAGCCACTGCACAGCTGCTACCCCCCCTCAAAAATACTCAAATCTGTTGTTTCCAGCACTCAGAGCTTTCCAGCACTTGGAGCACTCAAAACTGCCTAATCACAGAATCACAGACTGGTTTGGGTTGGAAGGGACCTTAAAGACCATCCAGTTCCAACCCCCCTGCCATGGGCAGGGACACCTTCCACTAGACCAGGTTGCTCAAAGCCTCATCCAGCCTGGCCTTGAACATTTCCAGGGATGGGGCATCCATCCATAATCCCAGAGACCACCCCACAGCAAAGACGACTCAAAGCCAGATGCCCAAAGCACGTAAGAAAATGGTAGTGTCACCTGCACAGCCCAGTCTCAACTCGTAGCGTCTGAGCACAGAGACCCGCTGGTCAGCCTCATCCCAGGAAGCCAGCAGCAGGCCCCTGGAGTACCAGGGCTGGAGAACATCCACACAAAGCTAGCTGGTATCAAAGCCTAGGACAGGAGACATCAAGGGTGAGCAGGGGACAGACGATGCTGGCCAGGATGTCATACCTTGCTTGCATGCTAATCTGCCCTAGACGTCTGCTTTCAGGATAAGGCTCGCGCAGAGCAATTCAACATGACAATACCATTTTCTTGCCTACCATAGCTACTCAGTTGCTCTCCGTCCCATTATTGCTTTCCCAAGGCAGTTCTCCACATAGGTGGTCATTATCCTTAGAGACTATGTGAGGGGGAAGATAAGTACACAACTGAGACTCTGTGCATATCTCAGCTTGAAAGTGTACCTATGCAACACATCACACAAAAGGCCAGGCACGACACTACAAACCAGAGCTCAACCTTTTTGAATCACAGCCTGAAAGGTATCTTACCCTTTTCCATTCCTTTCCAGATGTTCTGTTATCAGCCTAATGAACGTTTAAAACTCACTTGGAATGAGACAAAACGTCAGCATTGTATTGAAAGCTGTTGGTATACACTAAAATTCAAAAAAAGTTCAGGAGTGAAAAAAAAATATAAAACCACCACAAAGCCTCCCCCCACATGATAGCATTCCCTAAAGGTGCCTTGATCAATAGATCTGTGCTCTCTACACGTTTGTCAGCAATGAAAGTTAAGAAAAACAAGTACCACAATTTAAAACACAACAAGTCACACACACATCACTTCCAGCAACAACACAAGTCTGAAAGCACAGCTGCTTTAGCAGTGCATTTCTGTGCTTAGCCAAGATTCAGCTATATTTGTCTGAGCCTTAAATACCTGTGTCAGAACACAAACACCGTCCCGCCAGCACCGCAGACTGTCCCAGGAAAAGGACAAGTCTCCCTGGGTGTTGAAGAAGGGGTATGGTTGAGTTTACGTTCACTTTGTTCAGAGACTCAAGTGCATTTGGTAGAGTGCTCTCAAAAACATCATTGACCAATGAAACTGAGCTGGTGTTCAAGGGCTTCTGTTGCAGGATTGACATAGAATTTAACCTGGCAAAAGGATAAGGGTGAAGACATATGACGGTACCTTCCAGGCTGTACTCATCATTATTCCATAACTACTTAATGCTACAGCAGAATACTTACAATAATCAGTAGACAGATTATTCAGGGTGTTTGTGTGAAGCACCTCCAGATATTAACACTTCTCATCTCTTGCCAGAAAGGAGAGGGCACGAAATTAAGTTCCTTACACACTGGAAATGGAGAACTTCATCTTATGTCAAGCCTTGAATTCTTCTTCCCAAAGAAGAATGAGGGGTTTTTTTCTTGTGAGTAGAAAAGATTTTGTATCAGCTGGCTTAAGGAAGTATAACTAACTAGAAGTGATAGAATGAAACTGAGCACAGGGGTAGAGGGGAAAAGATGGCTATCTGGAAACATTTAACAAAAGTGGGTATATTAGGCTGTGGAATAATCTCCCAAGGGAAACGGTTGAGCCCTATTGATTGAGTCTTTCTGAGACTACCTAGACAAAGGATGGAAGAAAATTACAGTATGGTACAGTCCTCCATCTGCAAGGAACAGAGAAGATGGTTTTCAGTAAGCCTCTTCCACCACTAATTTTGATGGCCCCCTATTTTGCTGAGCTCTCTGTTGATGGAAATGAGTTCTGCTTGACAGTTTGTGGCTGGGGAACAGAGGGGGTAACCCCACGAAACCCATGATGAAATGATCTGGCAGCGTGGAAGGCAGAAACCCTCCCCATCATACTGCCCAGATCAGGGTACAGACTGCGAGGCAACACTAAGAACACACCGTCTTCGCTATGAGTAAAGAGCCAAGCGGTTGAGACAGAGTTCAAAGACCAGTATGAAAGAATAATGTATCTGAGAGTGTGTCCCCGCTGAGTGACTCAATCACTGATCAGTAAGTACGGCCTTTACTGCCCCATGAGAAAGGCTGCAGGGGACTACAGAGTTCAAAACCAATTAAAAAGGCTTATCAGATGGAAGCTTACCCTAAGTATCTGTGTAATTATGAAAACATTGCCATAAAATCCACTAAGGAGTAACCGAAAACTCAGATAAGCTTTGATGGCATAAAAGTTATAGGCTACATCCTTAACTCAAACAGCTCAACAGAGCTTTCTCCAGTCAGTGGAACCACTAGCATTTACATCACTAAAAATCTGACCCCAGCTCTGGAGAAACTCGGCAATACAACAGCCTTTGTGGTCTAAACATAGACAGACCTGACCTCAACGTACTCTTTGACAATAATATTCATGCTTTTCTTAAAGAGCTACCTGCTCAAAGCGAAGTTGTGAATTCTGCCGCTTACTTGACTTTGTGGGATGGGCACTTCATGATTTATGCTTGCTTCTTGTATTCTATCATATTTATCTGCCAATGTCTGGCACTGAACTCATGATTACGTGAACCTTTGGGTCTGACTTAGTATGGCCACTTTTTCCTCAGTTTTGACCACTTTGTGGCACCGAACAGTCTAACCCTTGGTTAGTATTTCACGTAGACTTGCAGTGAAGAAAAGACGGCAACAAACACCAGTGAAACACGTACTGAAAATGTACCCTAAATCCACTTTCCCTCCTAATAAGCAGTTTGTCATGTTAAAGCACACTTTCATGAAAAATAGTTATGATCACTGAATTACAGGAATGGTAGCGCATTTGGGTGCACTAATTTTGTTCACTTTTTCTCTAGAGACCCTTCAACAGGGAGACAATCTACAACAGTTGCCATTCATTAAAACAGCATTTCTAAAACCAAGAGCCTAGCTCAAGCTTACGGCTATTTTTCACTCGCCCTTTCTGTTTCCCCAACTGCAATTCCAACGTTTTGCATATGGCTACATCAAAGCTAAGCATAAATAAAAAGTTAACATCCAAAGAGCTATTACATCCCATAACAGTGCACTCATAAAGTGCACGTAAATAAAAAGTGACCTTTTGTTTAAAGCTTATGATTTCAGCTCTGCAGCTTTAAGATAAATTAAAAAAAAAAAAAAAACAACTCTCAACCAAGATGTGTCAAAACAGAAAGTGGGAGGAAAATGCACACAGCCATGGCTGCAGCACAGGCAGAGCTGCAACTCTGGCAGGTAGTCTCAGGCACATGTGCAGGAAAGGACAAGATACAGGCAGAGCATCTGCACAGCTGTCGAGACAGGGGCTGGGGTAGACTAGTTCTCCTTCCCTCACTCCGCTGAGCAAATTGGGATCTGTTTCTTTCCTACCTGATGGGGAGCAGGGTTGGCTCATAGCTTTGAGCCATCCTCACAAGATCAGGCGTAGATTACAGACATCACTGCAAAGCGCGGCATTACCTCCTTCACTTAAGACTTTTGTTTTGGTGCTTTAAGTAACCACTTTTTCTTGAAAGTTGCCTTAAATGTATTGTGGTCCACAGGGATGCTGGATGGTGCTACTTTTCCAAAGATGGGGTCAGTTTGAGCCAAGCTAATTGTGACAGATCCCCCAATTCAGTGTTTTGTAACTCAGCTCATTCTTTCCATGTTTATCTGTCCATAGCAATCATTCAAACTGTGGTCTTACCTGCTCCCAGCTCATCTAAATCACTGAAGATTATTCTTAAGTGGTGTCTGGCACCAACTGAAAAAATTACTGGAGAGCTGTTGCCAGCTCTAGGGAGTGTAAAACCCACAGTATTTGTGTGTTAACTTCGCTTTGTATTTAGCCCATCTGAAAGATTTGAACCAGTCACTCCCTACATCACTGTCAAAATACTGTGCACGTTGGTAACTTCAACCACGTCCTCACTGGTTTTGCATGTTTAGCAGAGTCTAGGAAAACAATGTGCAATGTAACATGCTCTACTGGACAACCTCCCAACAAATATGTTTCTTTCCCTCAAATTTTCTCTGCCCTCCTGAAAATAGTGCTATCCATTCAAGTTATCATTTCCTCACCTTCCCCCTCTGGTAGCTTTCCAATGGCTGACAAGGCTGTTTTGCAAGGCATACTCGGAGAGAGAAGTACACAGTATTCTTATGCAGTCA
Source organism: Eurypyga helias (assembly GCF_000690775.1). NCBI lineage: Eukaryota > Metazoa > Chordata > Aves > Eurypygiformes > Eurypygidae > Eurypyga > Eurypyga helias. The sequence goes on from NW_010257321.1 coordinate 23,093, forward strand.
AAGGATCATCCTGCTCTTCCCGCCAGCAAGAGAAACAACAGAACAAATCCCTTTCAAAATCCCAAGCACCACACGCTCGCAAACAAGCTGCAGTAAAACCAGAGCAAGATGCCAGCGATGCTACTGCCGCTTCTCCCGCAGCCCTCACGGCAGAATTGGACAGTGCGTGCTGTCCGGGGGGCACAGTGACCTGTACACCCGGGAGAGGTGCTGTAGAAAATGTGCTAACCTCTAATAGCAGAGCATATTGAAATGCTAAAGACAGGGCTGTCTGGGGCATCGTGTGTCTGTTTTCTAATGGTTATGGATTCTTCGGAAATGCTAATGTTTGCACTAAAGGCCCTCTCAGCAATATTTTGCAGCCTGAATAACTCTTTATTTTTGAATTGTTTAATTAGCTAATGAGGTTGGGGAGAAGTCCATCTTAGGGATCATTAGTTAAGACTTTAAAACATGGAGATTGAAGACAATTACTGTCTGAGGGAGTAGCAAAACTTCCCCACTTATCGGCCAAACACATAATTACACCAAGCGTGTGAGCTGCACCAGCATTTGCTGGCCTCAACATCCAGTCCTGGGCAAGGTAGGGCACAGGTACATAACCTGAGCCACCCCCTTGTGACTTCTTACATGAGTCCCACCCACCGAAATCCATGGAGCAGTGACAACACACAGGGAAACACCACTCCTCAGCAAGCAGATCTAATGAGCACATTTCCTCTCTTAATGACCCCCAAATGTCAATCTCCATAAAGGTGTTTAACCATCACAATGTCCTGGTTTCAGCTGGGTTAGAGTGAATTTTCCTCCTAGTAGCTGGCACAGTGCTGTGTTTTGGATTTAGCCTGAGAATAATGTGATAACACACTGATGTTTGTGGTTGCTAAGCAATGCTTACACTTAGTCAAGGACTTTTCATCTTCCCATGCTCTGTCAGTGAGGAGGTGGGAGGGAGCACAGCCAGGACAGCTGACCCAAATTGGCCAAAGGGACATTCCGTACCGTATGACATCATGCTCCGTATACAAACTAGGGAGAGTTGGTCGGGGGGCAGTGACCGCAGTTTGGGAACCAGCTGGGCATTGGTCAGCAGGTGATGAGCAATTGTATTTGGCATCACTTGTTTTGTATGTACTTTTATTATATCATTATTATTATATAATAATAATGGATTGGCTGGATGTGGCTTTGAGCAACCTGGTCTAGTGCAAGGTGTCCCTGCCCATGGCAGGGGGGTTGGAACTAGATGATCTTTAAGGTCCCTTCCAACCCTAACCATTCAATGATTCTATGATTATTTTCTCTTCCCTTGCTGTCCTATTAAACTGTGTTTATCTCAACCCACAAGTTTTACCTGGTTTGTTTCTGCAGCTCTCCCCATCCCACCAAGGAGGGGGAGGAGTGAGTCGTGCTTAGTTGCCGACTGGGGTTAAGCCACAACAAATGGGTATGACATGTCTAAGATTGAAGCATGTTTCTAATCATAGGAAATGTTATGTTGTACTACAGCGAGATACCAAGCTTGGGTGAGAAAGTTCAGATTAGTTAAGTGCAGAGTATAGTTTTGTTTCACAATACAACTAACAGAAGTAAAAAAAAAAAATCTACAAATACGTTCCAGTTGTCCACCTGGACTAATTTTTCTGTTATGGCACTGTAACAACGTACCTGTTTTGTGAAGAGGGGTAAGAAGATAGAGACAGAGGGGTGAGTAACTCCAAAACACAAAGGTAAGCTATCCAAGTGTGAGGTATATCTAAATAAATGGTTACTTAGTCCTCAGAGATCTGTGTAGAGTCTATGCTGCAGGCCAAGCTGTTTATACCTGTAGCACTTCTTAATGATTAACTTTTTATAAACTATTTACAAGCAGAACTTTAATATAAAGCGCAAATCTAAACCCCACTACAGAAACAAATGTACTGTTCCAGGAGACCAGTTACTGTAAGAGTTTAATATAATATGAATCTGCAGTTTTTCTGAAGCAGCTAGTTTTAATAAAGTCTGTACTTACACACATAAACGCACACAACTGGTTTGCTTTTGCTACTATCAGCTACAACCACTCAACGGTGTGTACTGAATTATGACACACTGCCTGTATGGACAGACAGAGGCAGGCACAGGTAGGCCTCTTCAGAGAATACACAGCTAGGCCACATACCATTCGATGGACAACATAAGACGTGGGAGTTAGCTAAAATCTGCTACTGTAAGGGCTGGGTATGAGCGGGGCTCAGCCAAAAACTCCAGTGAAAACACAATGAAGCTCAGCTGGAAATAGACCCAAGAAAAAGAAGAAAGCGATTGGGGAAGAAAAATACTCACAGAGCAGCTTGAAAAGAGCATTGCTAACATCAGGGTTCTTGAACAGCAAAACTGTAATAAGACTCAGCGCTGGGATTTCATACAATTTCTTGTTTTCCCAAAACAGAGCTGATGGGAGGAATCAGGCTTTTGTCTAAGCCAGAGTACAAAACTATTGCAGGGAAGGTCAAAGGAGGAACTAACAACTGCTTGTCACCTCTGGTTTGTTAAAGGGAGCTTATTGCATGCTGAAGTTCACGTAAAAGTCTACTCTCTTTTAGAGGTCTCATCCTTATTTTGCTACCTAACTGGGCTCCAAAAGCCTCACCATGAGCATCTCTTCAGAGATTCAGAAAAATCCAGCCCCAGCCTACCATTCTTCCACTCCAGCTAAGATGCATTTCACACAGAATCAAGATTAAGTTTTAAACCTCACAGGGAAATCTATGTTTCTGGAAATAAAGTTCATATTAAACTGGTTTTTTGCCTCTTACTCTCTCAGTTCTACTCTGTGTAGCGTAGGGAAACTCAAACTCATCCCAGCTTTCATATGTTCATACCTCCAGCTGTGGCCCCTGGTGTCTCTACTTCAATTCCTAAATTTCCTTTCTGGCCCAAGATGTCATTTCTTACGCTACCAGTCCTTCCCAGAAAGCTGCTTCCTTAATAAAGTGACTAAGGGCAACACCTTCACAGTGCTGAAACAAATCAGTAAATACAGTTGCTCAGTTTTGGTTTTCACTCTCTCTCCAGGTTTCAGCAACCTTTCAGGAAAATACCTCCTTGCAGACCATTAGCAGAGAAACAGAGCTAAGTAGTAAAATGCCAGTTCATTATACTTGTGGGGATGAGAAGACATTACGGCTGCTACATTGCAAATAATTTTCTTAACAGTTATAGTAAAAGAGTCAGGAGAAAAAAAGGTATTTCTTGAGTTTTCAACACCACCAGAAAAATCCCTCTATGGTACTTACCTTAAGGGCTGGGTACTATACCAAAACCAAGTTTATCTGCAGGCTAAAGCTGGAGGCAAGATCAACCAGTCTTGTTCACACCAAGGTATACTTTGATTACAGCCCTGCTGAAATAAGGCTATTAGCAAAGGGAGTTCTTAATTCCAATTTTAATTTTGAGTAAATTCATCCCTAGAAGTATTTTTTCCATATGTGCCTATTTCTGTAGCTGCTTCATAGTCTTGTTTTGTTCTCTGGATCAAAATACAATAAACTTAAAGATCAGCTGGCTTAGACAGGCTTCCACTCCAGTTCTGATGTGAGTTTGGTAAGTATACTCAATCACACAAGAGCTTTTTTTTGCACTTTGGCTGCTGGACATAGTGGTCTTAAAGAGTTTTAACTACAACAGTTTTGTTCAGTATTAACAACCATAGTTTTAAACAGGCAAAAAAAACCAAACCAAAACCTAAAGCGCCTTGCTGTCCCCACAATTTACTTGTTATAAGTAGAACACACTTGATTTGCCATTACAGCAAACTGCAGCACCTCAAGCACGACACAGTAGAAACTGGATAACCTATTTAGTTAAAAAGTTTCAGGTAGCTTATAATACAGAAACAGAAAATCCTGGTTATATTTTAGCAACATGATTATATATTCAATGGCATTTGAGTCTGGGCATTTAGATCAGCACAGTGAGCTCATTAGGTAGCCTGAGTAGCTATACCTACAGAGAAAAACATTACAGGATTTGGGATAAAACCTATTAGAATTACTGCAATCTTTCTACAGTTTTCATTCAATTCTGAATAAAGCACTTTGTCTTCCACAGATCTTTTGCAAAACAAGCTTCTGCATTTTTCAGAAGACTATTTCTCAAAAACACTGCCAGGTAGCACTGTGTGAATCATTTATTTTCAATCTGGCAGCTGAATGAAAACTAAGGGAAAAAAAAAAAGAAAAAACCCTTCAGTTCAAGCTGAACAGAATTTGAATGGGTTTCATTTTTATCTTATTGAGCCAACAAAACCCAGAGTTCGGAAAAACCCACACCATTTCACTTGACACAGACATACCCATTGATAAAAATGAAGTCAGATATAAAGAAGACAGAGACTTAGCAGTTATTTTGCAGCCCAGGGAGGACACCTGCAGAGGAGATGAAGGGTCACAGTCCTGCTTTCACCTGTGAAGATTGCAGTCCATCCTCACTTGTTCTCCACATGCACGATGCATCATGGCAAAACACCCACAGGTAGAAATACTGTTCTCACTTTCCTCAAATGATACTATTAATGACAACATTATAACATCAAAATTTAATTATTTGCTAGAACAGGCCCTCCCACATGTCTAACTTCAGTGCACCCATAAACCCCCGTCTCTCTAGAAAAGCTGATTTTTTTATACAAATGAAATTCCCCCAGGAAGAGAGCGAGGCCAAGGAAAACCCACATCGTGCTGTCAGGCCCTGAGGGCACTAATGAGCCTTAATTGATCTGATGGGCCTAACCTGGGACCCCCAACCACCCTGCCCATAATGGATGGGCTGACTGCAGCCCTGCCCCATCTGTCACGGGTGTCCGCTGGACCCCACGGCCAGCTCAGGGACTGCCCCTTGGTGGGGTAGCCACTGCCCAGTCCCTGACCCACTCACAGCTCCCTACCTTGGTGCAGCAGCCTGTGCCGTTGCTTTTCCCAAACTGGATGCTTCCCCTAGCCAAGCTGGGCAACCCCACAGCTCCCCAAACCATGGGGCCCAGCCTCCCATCTCTGTCAGAGACTGCCCCACAGTTCCAGGTGAACTGCCAGACCCTGCAGGAAAGCATGGCCCATGAAGGAAGAAGAGAGTGGTTGACACCACCACGGAAAACAAAGTTACAAGAACTCATGCCAGAATATCGTAAAACAAAGAAAAAAGCTGGTGTTTTAAGCCTTCCACTCTACAAAGATTCTGTTCAGCAAGTTGCCTCTCCTCAGCCTGATTAGGAAAGTTTAAAAAGTCACAACAGACCATGGAGTATTTGCAACCTGGGAAAGA
>NW_010257321.1:28416-66480 GCF_000690775.1 Eurypyga helias
CGCTGAAGCAGCCTGTCCTGCGTGCACCGACGACATCTGAACTATAGGCTGACACATGGAGTTTTATGTCTGTGAAGCATTTTCTGAGCTAGCGTAATTATATTTGAAGTTGTAGCATGATATAAACTGCTTTTAAGCCTCATAAAAAGCTTGTGGTGGTCTGTACAACAAACCTCCTTAGTGCTATAAGCCAGGTATTAGTGAAGAAAAAATGTTTTAACCTTTCCCATCAAATACCCAGAAATTTAATCAAAATCACCCAGTCTTTTCCATATCCATTTTTAATGTTGAGGACACATCACATGTCATGGGAAAAAATTTGCTGCTACAAACTTCAACTAGTTCTGGTAAAGATCTATTTCCCTAGGAACAAGGGCCCCAACAGTGCTGAAAAAAATACCTAAATATAGCACGTGCAATAGTGAAATTTGCTCCTATTACTTCAGACTCCTGGGATCAAGACACCAGGTTAGTCATAAATGCTCTGTGACATTAAGTTTTCCAAAGATACCAAAGCTTTGACTAGTAAACCATAAATTTATGAACACCAGAAAACCCCAGTAGGCAAAACTGATCCTTTAGGTTAGCGGAGGCAATTCCAGTGATATCATTTTATTAGCCCCTTACTACTTCACAGCTCAGAAAGCAATGAGCATGCAAACTAAAGGCAGTATCTCCACATCACATAGGATTTTGTAAGGAACTACCATGAGCAATACAAAAAAGGAACATAGATTACACAAAGCTCAGCACGACAAACTGAACCATTCCTCTCGTTTTTTCAATCATTCATCTTCCTACAAAGCTTCTAACTCAAAAAAAACCCAGAGAGAACTTGCAAAGCATCATGTTATGGCCTGGTTGAGCTTAAACAGGAGATATCTGAACTGTGAAGGTTCCCCCCCTTGCAAGATGAGGCTACCCAATACACGCAAGTTCCTGGCCTGAAACACTGCTGTTGGATCTGGTGGCCTCCTGAAGAAACTGGATTGTGTGTGCAAAGAGATTTTAATGAAAATCTGGCAGAATCAGAGCCAGAAAGCTGGTGACAGTCTGCTATAACAAGCCTGAATGAGGATTTAGGTTCAGAAGACAGGAAGATCTGCAGCCTCTGAAGGAAGGTATGGCTCAGCCCACAAGCCAGCATATCAAATATGCTGCTAGCGAGTACATGAACAGGGAGCCTTCCCTCCAAGTCTAGGAAGCCATCTGGACTGGCAAAACCAAAACACAAAATGGACAAAACAAATATAACAACAGAGGCAGCAAAAGCTTTAAAAAGCTGGAAGTTGCTTTTGTGTACAGACCGCCCCCGCTGCTGAACGTGCGTAGGGCAGAGCTTGGAATGCATTCTCCCGTTTTAAACGTGGTGCCATCCTTTCTCTTGCCGCAATGCCGTATCTCTACCAAGGAGAGTACAAACGCCAGGGTGCATTTTTGTAAAAGGGAAGTCTTCTCTCCATTCCTGCCAGCCAAGCCAAGCCAGTGCTTGTGAAGAGCTCCAGGGGCTGCCTTCATGAGACCCCCAGCACCCCACCACAGGCTGCCCTGCCTCATTTTGGGGAAAAACTTCCCTGGACAAACTCTGGTGGGAGCTCACAGACGGTGGCATGGCTTTCACATGCATGGACAACGATGCTCTGGAGGAACTGGACTACAGATATCGGGAAAGGGAAGTCTCACAATGGAGATAACCTGTCCAAGGTCCCACTCTGTTCCTTCCGCTACCCTAAGCAAGCCCCCCATCCCACCCCACCCCATCCCACAGCTTCCCAGGATCTGCTCTGTCTTCGAAAGACAGTCACCAAATAAAGATACTATCTGACCAGCAGCTAACAACCAGCATGTTAGTTAATAGCCTGAGGGAATCTGAGGGCATTTTATGCTCTAATACTCTGCTCATTAACTGTAGTAACAACCAATTTCAAGGTGATTATTGCTATTATAAGGTATGATCAATTTTTTAAACATGTTTCCATTTTTATCCAGCTTATATCTGGTGCAGTAGAGCAAGGGGAGCAGCTGTGTTGAGAATTATACTTTTCCCCAGATTAATATCTGATTTTTCATCAAAGAGAATACAGGACACATTCTGTTAGGTTTCTAATTGTTTCTACCATAAACCTCCACCACACTGAAATACGATCTCAATTTTTAGTTTGAACTTCCTATACATAATCCATCTGACTAGATGGTCCTCAGCAAAAGCCGTTAAAGCAATTTGTTACACTTACGTAGAGGAATAAATCAGTGCTTAATTATCTGTGGTTTATTATTAACAGCACTGGTGAGCTGACCATATGCCATGACTTCATCTTTTCACACAGAAAAATGAGAATATACTGATTGTTTTTATTATGTCTTTCAACACTCAGCCAGGGTTCCAATGAAATGAAGACAGAGAGCTTTGCAATGTTACTCAATGATAAATAATAATATTCTACAATTCTTTGCCCTTGCTTTTAGGATTCACCTTTAGATGCTCTTTTACTGGAAGTACTTACTAGCATCTCTCATGGCAGGAGAAGACATAATTATAACTTAGGTTCTTTCCAGGAGATATATGATATGTAGCACAGTACATTTCTTCGTGGGCCTTCAAAAATACTGGCTTCAAAACATGGCATATGTTCAACTCCAGAATACTTGAGATACAGTATGCATTTAATGTAAAGACCAGAAAGACACACCTTCCTGACTTTTTAGACTTAATTGAGTCCATGCTGCAAATCCTTATGAAGTCAGTACAGTACCAAATAACACAGGTTTTGATCCTCTGCCAGGGCAGCCTTAAACTCTTTAGTAGACACATCGGCAAAATAAAACTTTCTTGAAAACATTACGGATTGATGAACTGCTTTGGAATGAGTCCAGCTGCCCAGACTTTCTCCACTCCAGACAGACCCAAGATGAACCAAAGGTTCTCTGAGCCGCAGACCTCTGATCCATGGTGGCAGACACAGACACAACCTCAGTTCAGCAAATAGCAGGTATTTTATATTTGTCAAAAGAGGAGCAGAGAGCCTTCAAATTCAAAGGCAGCTATGAAGCTGTTCTCTCTTGGGAACAGGAAAAGACTCCCCTGCACCCAACACCCATTTGAGGAAAGGTGGAGCCTGTCGCCCTGAGAGTCACTGGGTCCGTTCACAAAGATCTTTAAGCACAGTCGTGTGCAGGCTTCAAGTGGAAATCTCAGAAGTGCCGAGGGGACGCCATGTGCCCACCAACCAACTGGGCCAGAGAAATTAGCAGGTACGTGTAAAAAACCCAGAGAGATGCCTGTCCCGTTTAGGCATCTATATTGCGAGTTCTGCTTTAGAGTCAGTCCCCAAAACTGCCCCCTCTTTCCCACCTCCGCTCCAGGGGCTGTGAGATCATGATGCTCCCCCACAGGAGCATAAATGGCAGCCTCATCCCTGTGCATAATTCTGTTGTACATCAGGCCACCAGCTAAGAGCCCTGGTCTGACTCTGATATGCGTTGGCGAAAGAGGTCAGCTGACAGCTGAGAAACCTCCCCTACTTTTTGGGTAAGAACAGTATTTCTGGATCATTCACACCATAAAGAGACCCAGAGCTTGACCACGTGTTTTAGGAGGTCATTATCACTCCCGTTATTAGAGCACTATTTACTGAGGTCAACCTGTATATTAGGAACTAAAATAAAAGTTCTGTGAACACACAGGTCCATTTGTCATAACGGAGGTCCTCTGGCTGTTGTTCCCTGCAGAGTCACTTGCAGAGTTCCCACCAGAATACCAACTCCTTTGTGAGGGACAACTTCAAGAGGCACACGAACCACGCCTCTCCGCCACTAACACCTTCGGGCTTCCCATCCCACAGCGCAGAGAAGATGCTGTGCCAGCAGAAACCACAGCGCTGCTTACTAGCTCACTCACTCTTGTGTCACCCAACAGAGATCCTTAACCTCCCTCTCGCGATGTGTGTTTCGTGACTTAATCTCCCCCACACTTGGAACTGCATGGAGACCATCTGCTCTTTTCTCACAAGCGGAGGGTAATGACTTTTGTTCGGCCTGACTCAGCGCCCAAAGGAGTTGCTCTCCTTGTTAATACAGGTGTGGCAAGGGGGGATACTAGGCCAAAAATTAGGACTGTTTTTACAGCTAAGACTCATGCTCCTCCAGAGAATTGCTGATTTCCTCCTCCTCGCCACACCAGGCACTTGCTCACTGTCAGCTGACAGCCTCCCCAGAGGAGGCACCACTGAACTTTCTTGGTTGTTTCCAGATCTAAACCAACCACGTTCCCACCCCAGACAGGATTCTCTGACCAAAAAATTCTCTGAGTGGAAGTGCCAAATTTCCTCTTACTTTCTCAGGACTCAAACTCTCAGCACGCAGCACTATACTTCTGGTCTACCTTTGCTTACAGGCAGGTTTTAGGCACAGAGCACCGCAACTGCATGTGGCAAAGGGCTGTTCCAGCAACAGGACACAGGCAGGTGATGGACCGGGTTTTACGAGTCAGGCTGAGGTGGCTGGTCATATCCTCCTCCCCATTTTTTTCCCACTCTTACATTGTCACACTCAGATCAGGGACATTTTAGATCCTCTCATCCCTGGGACAATAAAGTTCCAATCACCCCATGCAGCCAAGAAGCCTTGAACCGGCCCGATTAAATCAGTGTCATAATCAGGACATAGATGAACAGCCATGTGCATCAACATCCATAATCTCTTTACCTCCAGCCTGTCTGCTGTCACAAGTCATTCACTTGAGGCTTCTCTGAACACTTAAAGAACCATTTACAACTTGCTTTGTTGGTTTTTTCCCCCCTTCTTAATTGGCTCTGGATAAACCCTCTGCTGCAACTCCAGCCTTGTGACAAGGCGATGAACAAGTTAGCCTTGGCTCTGGGCACGGCTTTATTTTCAGAAAGGAAGGGAAGAAGGCGCACAAACACGCAGCCTGAGTAGCCACAGGTTTGAACTTGGAAGAGACTGGTAATCCATCAATCTTTTCAGTCTGCTGAAAAGATTTCACTTGAAAGAAGGCCACAATCCAACACTTGTAAAAAGTAATTTGAACAGTGTTGTTCATCCATGGATCGCAAAGGGCATGGAAATGAAATACAGCACACCAAGGCACGATCCCCATAGGAGGCACTGTAAACGTGGTTAGACTGAACAACAGACCGAGGCTAGACCATCACATGGCCTACCTCATGTCATTGCAGCTCCAGGAAAACCAGTACCCTGACCCAGCAAAGCACCTGAGCACATGTGCAATTGAGACCACAAGCTACAGCACTGGTATAAGTGAGACGACATCAGTCTAAATGGGACATCATTTGTAGGGGAAGTTCCTCATTTTCTTAAGAGGTCTGGATCAAGGCCTGAGATGCCTGGCCCTTGGTACCTGTTCTAATTACCTTTCCTCGCCATATAGACATTATGAATGAGATCTAGAGGCTGGATTTGTTCAGGAAAGGGGGAAGGGACCTATATTTGGCACAAAGAGGTATTATCCCCATTGTCAGGTGTGTGGAACTTTTTTTTTTTAATATCAACAGAATGGAAAGGGTTGTTTCTTCCAAAAACTGTCCACTGGCCATTACTGTTAAACACTTTGCTGATCTTTTAATCATTGCACTCATCAGTCGCTGGATGTCGTCTCCTATTTTCCACGGCTCTTGGCACCTCTGTGTGATACTACCAATTAATGGCAGCAGCATGTTGATCTCTAGCTGCCAAGTGCTGCTGGCCAGCACCCTAAACTTTTGTGTGGCTCTTCCCCCTGGCAGAAAGAACTGTTTCCGGTGTGATCAGGTCAGCCATGAGCAAGGGCAAAAGACAAATGGAGATTGTTAACACATACATCTATAGGAGTGATATATCAGCAGAGAAGGAGTGCCTGGGCCAGTTCCTCAGCTGGTGCAAATCACTGAATCATCCCAGAAGAAAGACCACAAGGCTACGTGATTCACAGCAGCCTAAGACCTGGTCTTAATTTTCCTCAGCCCTGCTTCTATGATTTACACTTGTGCCGAGCAAATGACACAGGGTGTCAAATGCTATCAAGCTGATTGATACTGTAAACCAGGACTAAACGTGCACAAAATACAAAGGCAGTGAAGAATCAGGCCCTGTGTATTCATTAGCAATCCTGTTTCCCATGGGATAGAGCTGATACATTGCTCCACACTTCCAAGGAATTGAAACAGCTCTGTGTCAACTCTGCTCCCCCTGGCAACCCTAGGGGAGTTTGAGTTTGTTTCTCCTTCTACGTGTCCCCCCAAACTCCCTTCTTACACCCTCACCCACAAAAAGGTATTTCACAACAGTGTCTTCCAAAGCTCCCCTTAAATGCAGGCTAAATCCTGCCCCCAGTTAAGCCTTTGCCAGAGTCCGTAATCAGATTTAGCCCGCCTCCTGTACGGAGAGCACAGAGATGTGAAGATGGTCTGTGGCATACCTCTGCGAAGCATGCCTGCCCTGTGGTTTGTGAGAGCATCTGCCAGCCAAAAGCAGAGTAATTTCTGGTATTAGGCTAAAAATGCCTTACCTGGTGTAATTCAGCATGACTGCACTGAAGTCAATGGAGATGGAGCCATTTCCTCCAGGTGTGTATCTGGCCCTCTATGTATAGATTCAGCTCTTAGCAGTCCTGTATCCACTAATCCCTCTCCCATTTCCTAACGATATTCTGATCAGCTTGCTTGGGGCTTTTTTCCTCGTATAGTAAAGCCTGCTGAAAGTGCCTCTGTTCCAGGGCACTCTCTTTGAAATATGTCTTAGCTTCCAAGGGTAATGAACTCTTTTATAATAAACGCCTTGCTATAATGTGAACAATACTTGGCTTCCAGGAACTGCCTTATAATTACACGGCTCGGTATTGCATGTCAGAGGTTTGCTTCATCTTTAATATTTTATGAAGAAATTCAGATTCTGACAGTAAAAGTATTTAACCCAGAGGACCTAGAACCCGGACTATTATTTTGTAAAGTAGCCATCCAGCTACACTTTTGTGCACCACCATTATCCCTGGTGCATACTCACACTCTTTGATACTCTCTAAGTAGACACAACCACATGCTGTCCAGATGGAAACCTGGCTGCATCATTACATTATATTGAAATAACCCAATACCACCTGTTTCTGCTGGGGTTTCTGCCAACGTTTTCCCATAAAACATTTATTTTGCTAATATTTTAGTTGGTCACCACAGAAGGACACTTGAAGTTAAAGATTTACCATGTGTGCAGGCACAAGGAAAAACCTTTTAAAAAAAGGCAACAAAGCTCAAGAATAGCTAATGCCTATTGTTTTAAACGTGGATGTTCACCTAGGCACTAGGTAATAATGCTCTGCGGGGACTGAAAACCAAACACAGGTTTTGGCAGTGTACATCAAGTGAATTATCCTAACCGTGTTGGTACTTACCTCTCATATAATTAAAGAAGAACTTTCATGTGTGGAGTGGGACTAATATTCAGTAACATGAATAAAAACTCGTGGGTTTTTTTCTTTCTTTTTCTTTTTTCATATTAATCTGCGATGTTATAAAACTCCCCGTCTCCTTCCTCTCCCCCTCAGCAGATAAAACAGGTTATCCTCAGTTAGTTATTTCCTGGAGAAATGAGAAAGGCATTACAACTCCCAGCCTACTTGGGATGTTTGAAGTATTTACGAGATACCCGTACAACAGTAATAGGATTTTTTATTTGGAAATTATATTTTTAGAGACATATTACTTTAAAAAAAAAAAAAAAAGGCAAGAACCACTTGATTTATCAAAAGCGTTCGATAAGAATCTTCCCAGCACGTGGCTGCTCAGGTCTATACCTTTTACTTCTCAGTGTGGCCCTCTGTTTATACAAAAGTCCCAGAAGCACCCATACTTAACACAAAGACCTTTTTCTTGCATATACAAAATTTTGTTTGTAGAATAGAGATTATTAATGATCCAGTACTCCCAGTATGTTCACTGGGCTTCAATTATTATTATTCAGTTTTTAAAGTTTCTGTTCTACAACGGGAGAAGTAACTTAAAGTGACCAAGAGAACCCCACAAATACCCAGCCATAAACCACCGCCAAGAAGTGTTTCTTGAAATGCAGTAGATCTAACATACGAGTTATTTGGTAAATGGTAGGCACGTCAGTAGAAAAAACTATGTGATCCAAAACCAAAATTCCACAAACAGAACAAACGTGCAAATGAAGGCAGTAATCCGTATTTATAAATGGGAATTTCTTCAGCTGTAAGAAAGCTACCTTCCAAGAGGGAAAACGAACGAGTTGGGAAAAAAGCAGAAATGTGGTGATGTTGCTAGAAATTTTGACTGAATATATTGAAGATCACTCCAATTATATTACACTGGAAAAGTAACCAAGAAAAATCCACCAGAAAAAATAATAGCAATTTAAACAAAAGAGTGGATAAAACCAGCTTCAAGCCCACTTGTTTGGATTTGTTCTAAACATAGCCCTCGCCATTGTTATTACGTCTGAGAACCAGAATACTTTTCTAGGCTGTAAAAGAACAGTACAAGAACTGAAAGAAAAGAGAAGGGGATCAGCCAGGAGTTTGGACCCATTTTGTTCCTTTCTCCTTTTCATCTTCATTCTACCTTCCAGTCCCAGTAAAATCATCCATTTATAACCAAATCCCTGGCTGCTGGCACAAAAGTAATTTAAATTTTTGCCTATTTTTAAAAAGCCAACTTACAACCTGCACTCATTACAGTAATTGATTAAATACCACAAGCAAAGCAAAGTACCTCCGTGACAGCTTCCATTCATGGTCACATACCTTCCCCGAAGACAGGCAGTTAGATAATTAAGCGATCCATTTCACTGCATATATGCTATATACAAAAGCAACTGACACACAATGAATCCTGCTAAGCTTTTATTCAACATATGAAATACTGGATAATCACCTTTTTTATGAAAGCACTTGACCTTTAAATTGATATCCCCCCCAAAAAGATGGTAATCGCTGCTCAAAGAGATATTGAATGCGCTGCTGCTAATCCAGAAGATCATTGCCCATTAGTCATTATTAGATTTTTTGAATCTGAAGGTGAGCATTTGATTGCAACAAAGAGAAGAAGAAAATACTATTTAGGTTACTGTGAATGCCTATACTTTTCTTTTTGCAAATCAGAGTGACAATCAGAGTTATAGACTGACTGTAACATGAATATCATTTATGCATTTGATCCCTACTCAGAGAGCAGCTTTAAAAGCTTTGAATGACATAAAGCAAGATTATTAGTGACAGCGATTTTAAATATTATACATGTTGCCTGTATCACAAGTGTTTTTCTTTAGCAGCTGATAAGTATTATATTCTTTTGTATAATACATTAGGAATATATTTTTTTCCTTGTTCGGGAAAAAAAACGCAAGAAAAATGTTTAAATGCAACAGAGAAACTGCACAGCCTTCAAAAAAAAAAAAAAGGACACAGAAAGCTATTCTTTCTTTTTATTACATTTTAACTGTTTTCCTGCTCACTTTTTAATTGACATCACCAATGATCTACTGCATTCCAGAAACGACATTTCCACGATAAGGACAACTAGACGGGTAGAACACTGGCTGGGTAACCATGCTCAGAAGGAAGTGGTTATTGGGTCGCACGCTGCCCAGAGGCCAGTGCCAACCAGGGAGCAGCAGAATCCATCCCAGAACCTGGGCAGGTTTACACCCTTGTCAGTGACCAGGAGGAGATGATGGAGAGCACTCTCGGCAAGTTTGCAATGACAACAGGCGGGGGGAACTGCTGATACACCCCCAGGCTGAGGCTGCTAGCCAAAGGGATACGGAGAGCCTGGAGGAAAGGGCAGACAGGGACTTCTTCTATGATTCTATGATTCTTGAAATCCAGCAAGGACAAATACAAAGTCCCGCCCCAGGAAAGAAGAGCCCCTGGACACGGTACAAGCTTTGGAGAGGCTGGCTTCACAGAGAAGGGGGCCAGTACCTGTTTCACACAAAAAATATATACAACAAGGGCAGACCAGAAGCTGTATTCTTACAGTGAAAAGCTCCTGTGAGCACAAAATTGAAAAATCTTTATGAAGAAAAACAACACAGTATACTTTTATACTTGTTTATTTTAAGCCTTTTAAACTACATAGCTATTTCTCCAAGGTATGTGTGACAGATTACCTACTGTTTTTTTGCATTAGAGCTTACATTTAACATTCTTGGGCTTGAAGGAAAAATAATTCAGAAATTTGCTTCATAGAGGGGAACAATCTAGATGACCTTGAAGGCCTGGCCCTCAGATCTGGTAATCCGAGGTTTCAAGCAGTCCCTTTCTAATCAAATGCTCCCAGTATTCTTCCTGACTCTTTTGCCAATGCCAGTGCCCAGACACACACCCACCAGTCTGACCCTCTCCCACATTCACAGGTGTGACCAGATACCTGCTGATGCAGGACACAGCACATTCAAACTTGACTCGGTTTTCCGCCAGGATATGTTTAATTCCACCCCTCCCATAAGGTGATTTTAGGATGTATTGAAATGCTTCCCGCCAGCATTTCTCTCTGCATTGGCTACAGTGGGCGCTTGCAATGCCAGCCTCCACCAGAACCAAACTCCTTGGTAGCTGGGGGTAGGTGAGGTGGATCCTTTCCTCCACCCTGAGCCCCTTCTCCAGTGAACAGAGGCGGGCAGGCTCTCTGCTGTAGGTGACCTGTATTACCCTACAGATCTCTTACCACTAGGCAGTGGTGGAGAAGATGAGCTACGTGAGCCACAGCCCATTAAACTGCCAAAACTCAGTGAGACCGTTTCTGCCCCTGAAGTGACTGAAGCCATACCACACAGGTTTCTTAACGCTCACCCAGAACGTCACTCCCTGCCTTTCACAAGAACTGGCAGTCGTCACATAGACGAGCTTTCTAAATAGAGCCAATGCACCATGACTATGTAAAAGCAAAAGCCAATTAATGAGTTAGGTAGAAGTTGAATGCCTAAAGACAAAACCAGGACTCCTATTCTTACCAGGTATCTTCCCAAGAGAGGTGAAAGTTTCCCCTCCTATCTACAGCTCTGCATCTGGGTGTCTGTAGGGCTTCCCCAGTTGGAACAGCTCAGAAACCCTCTGCAAGCCATGGAAAAAACCAGCAGACATATTTTTCTGGTCTTGTAATGATAATTTGCTGCACGGAAGGTAATCAATATCTACAGATCCAAAGAGCACCTAGCACCATTGCGCTACAGCTGTTAAAGAGTTCACCTTCAGGATAAAGCCTAAGGTGAAAGACCTCACCATCACTCAAAAATGATATATATTTGTTGCACTGCCACTTTGCAGAACTAATCATGATAATCATGCCTATAATTACTCTGCTTTTGTCTCTCTTACTCCCTCCTCCTGAGCAACAGAGCTTTGTCCAGCCTTGCCCAGACTCCTAATCTTGTTAGGGCTTCTTGCCTACCTCCTCCCTTCCAGTTACTGTCCCTAACTTCTTGTGTGATGTTTCCATGGAAAATTGCTGCCATATAGACCCGGGAGCAGCTGATGAAATGGTTTCTGTGAGACATCTATAAATAAATTACTAATCTTATTTCATTTGTGACCCCGTTGTACAAGATCTCCATGATTAAAAATTTGCTTTAGCAAATAGTATCATCGTTTATCTTTACTGAGGGCATAACCCAAAATGGGTAAGGTTTTCCTTCTTTCGTACTAATGAAATATTACCACCACCATCACTATTGCTTGCTGTAGCCTGTGCTTCACGAACCTCAGGGCAGTTTCTGCTCAGAAGAGGAGCAGAAGTTTTCATGTGCAGTACGACCAGAAAAGACCCTAGAGAGAGAGTGAAGGGGTTTTGAAAATTTCCATGGGAAAGAAAAGAGAACGAGAGTCTGAAACAAGATTTCAGTTTGTTAATCCCTACAGCAGATGATTCTGTAGTTCATCATTTTATCCACAATGCTTCAGTTTACTCCTACTCAGGTCTTTCCCCCACAGACTGCTCCTGCTCAGACTCCACCTGAACTCCCTGCAGGCGGACCCCTTCCAGCCCACACCCACAAACACAAACTGAGTTACGTGCAATGGCAAGAAGAAAGGTGAGCGTGCAAACAATCACAGTACGAAGCACTCAAACTCTTCTGAGAGCGCAACTCGGATGTTGAAAGCACTCACAACAGGTGCTTTTGTCAAGAAAAGCAGCAGCATTGAGAGATAATGATATTTTAAATGAGAAATATATACATCTATGCGTACATATGGGAAGTTTGGGGGTTTGTAACTGCACCTCAATCAACTGAGATATAAAACTATATGTCTGTTGTAAGCAGTGAAAATGTAGCCATTTTGCCTTCAAAATCCCTGAAGAGCTCCTCTGCATTTAGAACTAAAATTAAATCACCCTACCATACTAATTTATTATCTACAATGGTTATTCAGATATTTGTAGGGGGAAAAAAAATTAAACAGAGCTATACTTTGATAGTAAAACACTTGTAAAATTTGATTGCAATTACATGGATGGAATCAGACCAAGTAAAATCCTTGTATAAATTCTGTTATCACTGTTGCTTTGGTTTAAAATCCGATCTTCTGTGGCAAACATTTTCCTGTGTCTGCAGAAGGACTGACTGTGATGCAGAGGGAGGGTTGCCAACTTTAAGGAACAGTGAGTCTTGCACTCCAGATGTGTAAGACACTTTCATTTGCTTCCTACGCCTAATTCACAACTCCAAAAAACCCTCGTCTTCCATAAAAACTCCTCCCACAACCTTCACATGCTAGATACTGGTCTTTGAATGGGATGAACCCATTTTTCGGAGATGCCTTTTCTCTTTGCGCTGACCAGAGAGAGTCAAAACAAGTCGCTTAGACAACTTTCAAACAGCTAAAGCTGGAGAAATAAATCCCACCCAGAACTGAGGAAAAGGTCAAACCCAACTAGCAACAGAGACGGCAGCAACACCACTACAAATAGCAGAATTTGAAAAAAAAAAATATATATATATACGAATAGGCAACATCACTACACTCTCTGCTTATATAGCCCTTGGCTACTGTATCTCAGGGTTTAAACCCAAACTGGATCACTGCAGGAAATCGTCATTTAGTAGCTGGACAACAGAGGAGCAAAAGAGCAAGGAGATCTTTTCAAAGGCAAACCCAGGAGTTAAATGGTGTGTTCCCACTGACTTCCAGCAAGAGCAGAGCTTCTCACTGGGACTGAGAAAGGCTTGACTGGAGACATCCAACAGAGTCACTGCAGGGCCCAGTCCCCCACAACACACACACAGAACAGCAGCTGAGATCAAAGGCATCTTTGTCGTCCTCCAGACAATAGCGAGCAAATCATTCTTTTTAAATCTCTCTCGAAGGAGTCTGCTGAAGAAAATGTCTGAGGCAGAGCTAGAAAATAAACTAGTTCTCCCAGCCCCAGAACAAGGCCCTTTTCACCAGATCATCACCCTTCATCCTCCTCCACATCCTCCTTACTGGATTACTTTTCTCGTAACTAAATTGGGAATTTCAATTCCAAACCATGAAACATTGAAGGTGTGTCTGTGGGCATATGTGCAACACGTGCACACGCAGTCCCGTAGCAAAAACCCAGCCAATGTCATGTTAGGATTAAGAGTTATCAAAAGGTACAGTTGCTTCAACAGTAAATAATGCTCGTAACGTTAACCGTACTTCAGTGGCTCTGCTGATGAAGATCACTATTCTGGCTCCAGTGAACCAGTCCACAGTTCCTTTCAGCTCAAGAGCAGTCAAGAAACAAAAGTAAAATATGTAGAAGATTCTAAAAACAGTTTTGGAGGCCTGAAGGAAAGAGAAGTGTCAATCTTGTGTCGCTTCTCACCACCAGATTAATCAAACTCAGTAAAGAGATCCAGCTACAGAAACACAATTTTACATAATACTTCTGGGAATGAAAAATGGATATAATGCTCCCCACAGAACACGTTGAAATACCTCCAGGGCAGTTACAAATTATTAGTTTTGTTATTAGTAGTATTCTTACTCTTTTATACTGCCCGTAAGAAACGGCAGCTGACCTAACTGCAGCATTATCAAAATCAGGGCCATTCATAGAATGAAGGGTAGGCACCATGGGATGTAGGATTCAGTACGACACCGGGAACAGACGATGCTCAAGGACACTGGGTAAAGGTGAAGATGGCAAATGGGAGGCACAGGACAGCTAAGGGTTGGGAAGTTCTGTGGGAAGTAGAGCAGGAAACGGAGCAATTACAGGAAATGCTCTGGATACAATATGAAATATCTATCATTCTGGTTCTTCTCATGTTTCCATAGAGCCTCAGTAATCCAGACCAGGACCCTCTGGTTTAGATGCTATTTAGAGCACAGTGATGAAAGCAGCTGGTGTAAACTCTACTGTAGCCTTGAAACACAGTTATCACATGTAAGCAGCTAAAAAATGCGGCATTTAAAAAAGAGAAGCACAGTAAGACAGTTAAAGGCACAGCAGAACTAGCCATGGTTTGAAAACCACTTCACGTTTGCAATCTCACAGGAGATATTAATGCACTAATGTTAATAATAGATCCATTAGGAATTGCCAACTAGAAATGCACAGCCACGTGTTCTTCGGCTTCTGCCGGGGCAGTCTCCGCTGAAGAAGGTCCTTCCCTGCTACACACACAGCCCTGGCTGTAGAAGATGGGAAAGCAGCCACAGAGGACCCAGTTTATGCCATCTTTTTGAAGTATTTTACAGAGAACATTTTCAGGGGCTTGATCTGACCCCTAAGTGCTAATAGATAGTAGGTAGTAGACGTAACGTTACCAAAAGATATTGGGAAATAGAGGCCCTTAGATAGTGTTAGTTTAGTCTTTATAAATGTATTCCCATAAATGAAAGCATACTGGAAAAATCTTGGTCCTTTAGCAACAGCTTTGAACAAAGAGCCAAGGCTCCTCCTCACATCATCATGTTCACATGCGTAGAATTTGGACCAACCTTACTACATACATGCGAACACCCATACTTAGGAGAGTCCCTTTTCTCACTCCTCTACTTCCTTTATATGGCAGGGACAAATTCTTCAGCGTGACACTGAAGTGACTCAGTCAACTGCAGTGGGCGTGTACTGTTGTCATTATTTGCACAACACAGGGAACATCTACAGTGAGGTGGTGCTCTCCACTCTCCTTTTGGAGAATTTATTCACTTATTTATTGATGTGCTAGTTATGGGGCCAAGACCGTCATGAATGCTTGTAGGGACTCAACACCTTTCTGTAACAGCAGGGCGAACGAGGAAATTCCTGGTTGTTAAACAGCCTACAGCTGCAATACCAGACTAAACCAATCTCTCAAGTAAATGTATTCCTTGATCTAAAAACACACATTTCACATCCTATGAATCAATTGTCTTCACTCTCCAAACACAAGCGACTATGTCCTACACTCATTTACAGTAGCGTTAATCCAAAATAACGCCACCAAGCCCGTTGAGGTACTCCAGATTTACACTGGTGTGAGCGAGAGCATTTGGCACCCAGTACCTATGGCTGTAGCTCCTCAGCTGGTGGAGATCATCACAGTTCTTTCAAGTCAATGCCTCTGAAATTAATGTAGTTACGCTGATTTACACCAGGTGAGGATCTGCCTTGTGGTTTCTGGCTTTAAATTCTCTTCCTGTCAGCTGTCTCATTCCAAAATGGTTTCAATAGACAACTTCTAGCCAGATTTTTCCTCTGCTATTTATAGGATTATCTCAAGAGTTTCTATGATAATCCCCATATTTCCATCTTTGTATCAGAGCCTATTCCAGGGTTGTGTTACAGCCAAAATATTCACATATCCAGATGACACCGTTTCTTCCTCCTCTTTTCCCTTCCCTATTTGGGGTGATTATACAGAGGGGAAATGTCTCTCACGGCCAGATCCTCAGCTGGCATAAATCAGCATAAAATTGACATTAGTGATTTACATCATTTAGCAATACAGAGAAAAGACCAAAAAAAAAAAAAAAAAATCGTTTTTACCAATGCAGTTTAAAATTAGTAACAGGTCTTTATAATAATATTGAAAGAATATTAAAATGTAACCCATATGTACACCTTTGATGTGTGTTTTACTGGCTCAGCTAGGCATCATTTCCAGCTTGGAATGACAAAGCTTCTTGCTGTTTCGTTTAATAAAATCCTCAGCGATTCTGCCCCTAAATAGTCCATACTTAGTCAGCATACTTCACCTCAAGTGTACTTAACACACAAACCCAAGGTCTTTCACTAGCAAAACCTATTGTGTCATTTTCACACTTCCGTTCCATCCAGCAAAATGTTAAATTCAACCTGTTGAAATAGGTCAGGTTTAACAGAATTTAAGCTTGCTATGCAGAAGTGCCACAAGGAATCTACAGACATCAGTTCTCATTCACACTCCAGAAATCCTACAGTAAATTATTTACCATGCAATTTCCTATTGATCCATCTAGCCTCCTCTTATCTGTCATTTCCTATGTCCATGTCCACTTAGAAATATTTTCATTCCTCTTCTGCAGAGCTAGGTTTCCTCTGTGCTGAGTCCTTGTAAACTAGCAGGTATCTGCTCAACTGTGATACGCTACACAAAGATCTTAATTAGTAAAACAAGCCAGATCACAAGAAAGCGGCACACACAGCAGAGAGAGTTGAAAAGTAGAATTCCCTGCAGGGAGGGACTCGAGTCTGTGCAACCCTTCAGAGAATCAAAGCAATCTGCATCACAAGCACATTTCCCCTTACAGAAGTGCTCGCAGGAGCTGCCAGTTTCTACAAGTATGTAAGTAAAAACAAAAGAGCTAAAGCTGACTATTGTGATTTCTACTTCTTAGACTTGACATCTTGACACTGCCTTTTTGGGGGAGGATCTGATAGCCAGTGCCAGAGACTAAATATGTAGAAGCAGCTAGGTATTACCAAAGGCAATATTGAATGCAGGCTCTCGGATCCCGCTCTCACCGGTCAGCAAATGAAAGCTTTCCTCCCTCCACCACCACCCACACACTTTCTTCCCCAGGGCCAAAAACGTTGGAGTAACATTAGGCACTCCAGGCCTGGAAATTAGTTGTTATACGTTTGTGGGGGATGAGAGGTTGGCATAAGGGCAGATCTCATTTCAAACAAATACGTTTCCTCCTTTCATTTCCCTTCACCTTCCACGTGAGATAGCAAACCAGGATATCAGTATTCAAAGTCCACGTCAAAGATTTAATTTTGTACAGTTTATACTACTTGGAATCAGGTTATTGCTTTATCTTTATGGAGATGAATCCAAATTGAAAACAGAGAAGCTGGAGGAACCGTGTGGATACCATACTCACAACAGCAGGCATTTCAGTGAGAACAGTGTGTGTTCACACTCAGACTGAGTGCGAGTCAGTACACGCAGAAGTCCCCCGGGGCTGAGAAGCAAGGTCTGACAAATTCCGATTGAAAAGGTAACGGTGTTCCCTCTTTCTCCTGCTCCATCACAGGCTGAATTCATCTTCTTTTCACTTACTGGGATAAAAGTCACTCATTCTGTTGACCTGATTGGAGCTAGACCAGGGATAATTTGGCCAGAAACAAGCAGTGACACACAGCAGGAGTATTTCAGGGTGTAACTTCTGGCTATGCTTGCTTTCTAAAAAATGCGTAAGACTAGTCAATAGCAAAATGGAGCCCAATATGCAAATTCAGTGTCATTTCCGATAAAGTAATGACACACAACACTGTATGAGATGTATGTACTTCATTTACAAGCTGCCCTCCTTAGATAGTTATGTAGCTAGATCACTGTATTAGCTAATGGGATATTAAGGATCAAAGGTTTGAAATCAATAAAACTAATCCAATAAGGAAGATGGGTAAGACAGAGGGTAATATTGCTGGGCTGCTGTCTGAAGTGTTTGAGTCAAAACAGCTTGCTAGAAACGTGATCCCAGAAGTCCCTGTGAACAACAACTAAGGTGGCTTGGTAAGAGTCAAGGCTGAAATTTGCAAAGCGGATGTAGTTTTGATACAACTTGTTGTCTCTGAAAACACCACAGGTAAAATCTCGCTCCCACTTAAGTTAGACAGACATTAGTACCAGTGGAGCGAAGAATTCATCTCATAACGGCCACAGGTAGACCAGTACGCAGCACTGAAAATCCCACTCATCAAGCTTAAGACTCAAGTAAAAAAGCTTTATTTTCTCTGAATCCAAAACTATTCCTTGGAAATACACATTCAAGTAGCTATGACTAGGTAGACTAAGCATCCATTTTCTAGTACTGAGTGCATAATTCATAACAAGTATTAAGTCTAAGTTTTAAAGCTGGCTGTTTCTACCAGCGAGTGATGAAGAGCTGTCTGCAAGTGTTCAGTTCCTGCCACTTATTCTGGCAGGAGGCGACCGCACACGGAAAGTACGTGGCATTCTTTCTGCCCTCTGACTGCATAAGGAGGTAAGCACCTCGACGCAGAACTTATATCGAAATTAGGTCATCGGAACTGACCTTTCCATTCATTAAACAGAGAGCCTAGGACAACTGGCCTTTTAATTTTGCTACCTTAGGATCTCTTTATCCTGAATATTTTATTTTATCCTGACGATGTCTGCTGAACAGAAAAAGGGCCGTGGACAGAACAACAGCTGGAATGAACTGTGAAATTTATGCTCCACATTTTTAAACTTCACTCCCATTTTAAGTATAGTCACTGACTCTTCCACAGATGTGCACAAACGTAACCCTGAACAGGAGTTAAGATACACTGAACAACTGTCATACTCAAAACATGTGACCAGACGGATCTGCCCTATTTTCACTAAACTTTAAAACACCAGTTGCTGTGCCACAGGTATGCTAGTTTCAGCAAGATGCAACGTTAAGTCTTCCTTCTTCCTCAACTTGGCACACTTGGAGATTAAGCAGCAATGAGAACACAAAACCTACATTACTTGGGTTATTTTTTTTGTCCCAGATTAGTGGCTTGGATTACTGAGAGACTAACAGGTTGCACCCAAGCTAAGGAAATGAGTGCATTAGCTCTGCAATGAGTATTCCTGTGTCCATCTGTACTCAGGATCCTCATCAGGCAGTCTTTGAGGTAAGGCCTGAATCTACTTCTTTTAGACAGAGGTTTCAAATTAATTCCTGCTAACAATTTAGCCAAGAAAACCCCATCACATGCAGCTCCTCAGCCTACTCAATTGCCTGACCTAGTGACCGGCTAAAAACTGTGGTCAAACATGCCCATAACAACTTTCCTCAAACTTTCTAACCAGCTCAGTAATGGAGTAATTCACAGAAGGTTTGTTCATTATGTAAATATGAAGAGTTTATCTCTCCAAACATGAATGATCCTGCCAGGAAGAAAAAAAAAAATCATCATCATCCTTGGGGGCTGACAAGCTGTGGGGGACTTTTTACAAGGGCCTGTAGTGACAGGACAAGGGGGAACGGGTTTAAATTGAAATCAGGGAGGTTTAGATTAGATATCAGGAAGAAGTTCTTCGCGGAGAGGGTGGTGAGGCACTGGCACAGGTTGCCCAGAGAAGCTGTGGATGCCCCATCCCTGGAAGTGTTCAAGGCCAGGCTGGATGAGGCTTGGAGCAACCTGGTCTAGTGGAAGGTGTCCCTGCCCATGGCAGGGGGTTGGAACTAGATGGTCTTTAAGGTCCCTTCCAACCCAAACCATTCTGTGCTTCTAACCACTAACACATCCAAGGACAATTATACCACAGGCAAGAACACACACTTTCTAGAAAAAGATTAAGAACTTGTTATTAAAAGATTGAAATATCTGTAAAAATGGGTATCAAAGAAGCAGAAGTGAAATTAGAGAGAATGTCTGTTATTTTACACAAACCTAACCATTAACACCAGAAGCATGCAAACACTAAAAAAAACATACTCTAAATAGCAAGATTTGACAGAAAATAATTAAAGCTTCTGGAAACATGAAGTAAAAAAGATACTTGCTGATCCATAAAATACTACCAAAAAAAAAAAAACAAAAAAACACCAACCAAAAACCCCAACACCTGACTAAAGCAGATTGTCTCTGCTACATGACCAAAGGGATGTAAACACAGGACAGTAATTCTGGCCCGACTGCTTCATGAATGAGAAGGTTTAAGGTCTCTAACACTGCAGAGAGCAAAACCTGAGGGAGCAACAGGACAGCTCAAAACTGGCCAGAGGAGCAGGCTGGCTCGAACGTCCCAGATTTCTGCAGACTATTTGTTAATCCTAATTACACATGAATTTCCTTTGTGAATTTCTTCTGGACAGCTAACAAAGGGATCTTTGTGAATGTCCAGCGTTTGAACTTAATGTCCAGGGTGTATCGGCCAGTGCCACGGATCACGTGGCATCATTACTAGGACCTGCATAAAAACTGCATTACAAAGCTAGCAGCTATTCAAGTATTCCTGCAAAGGAGGAAAGGCACTGACAGGCTAAGAAAAAGAATTTCTAAGTAGGACTGGTCAGGAAATATTTTTTGTTCCAGCACACTTTTTTCTTTTTTTCCTTTTTAATTTTCCATAGAAAAGTAACAACCCACATGTTGAATTATTTTTCGATCGGGTTTTTGTTTTTCACCACCGATTTGATGAAAAGCATTTTTCATTGAAGACGACATGTCAGCTTTCTTGAAAAAAAAAGAAAATTGACAGATTCTACTTGGAAGACCGTATTTTTTAACATAATGCTATCTTGTGACCATCATAATATCTGATTACAAGGCTTAAGTAATCAAACTACCCTGGCATACATCTCAAATAATACAAATGAATATACAAAGTATATACTTTGTCTTTCAGGAATATTCCTGCAAATAATACTCAATCATTCAAATGCTAGTGCAGCGTGAGCACAAAAAGCCAGATTTTTGGCTGCTATAAATCAGCACAACTTCAGTGAAGTTTATGGAGTTACACAGGTTCAGACTAGATTAAAATCTGCCCTCAAGACTGAATCACACATGAACACAGGCAAATCAAAATATGGGTTTTTTTTAATTCAGTTACCCTGAAGAGAACAAGTATTTCCTCCCTTTGATCATGTTAAGTAAATGTGGTCCAACAGAACAGAATATTATGTTCTTCAGCAGAAAGTTTCACTGATTAAATAGCACCAGAGTCGGAGCTGAAACTCCCGTTGACTTTGCAGCTCCGAAGTGGCCATTTTTAACCCTGCAGAGTAGCTGTCGAGCTACCTCTTCAATATGCCCTCGTTACCCCTGCAGAACGTAACCCAAAAAAGAAGAAAATAAAATATACACAACGTGGGCTGAAACAAAAGGCAGTTAAACACTCACTCTTCAGTTCTTGGCGTTACTGGGCTGGTCAGGAAATTAAACCATTGCTGCAGGAATTTGAAGGGATGAATGTAGAGGGAAGGGGGTCAAGGTTTGGGGTGGCTTCCTCCCTCTTGGCACTGGGAAACCAGAACAAGCTTCTATCACTGACCCAGCTCCGGATGCTGGGTAAGTGGCTGGTAATAGATGGAAACACAAGAGAAAACAGCATTTCCTAACGAACAACTAGAGAAAACACCGCAAGAACATTGCTTCTTGGAGTGATCCACAGCTGTAGTTTGTAGAAAAATATCCCAGTGAAGGAAAATTACCTCCTTATATTCAATTTTTTTTAAGTACTTTCAATCAAACACAAGATTGGGAAGCTTCTGGGAAGGTTAATGTTACAAGCCAACCACAGAAAAATTTATGTATGCACACGTGTTGACCCCTAAACAAAACATACTTAATGCCATAAAAAGATGAAGAAATATATAACCTTATCTAGGATGAAATTATTCCCATAGGACTGTGGGAACTAAGTCACATCATAATGAAAATGGCTGGAGGAAATATGAAATACATTTATGCCATATCACACACACACCTGCTGACCAGAGGCCCAGACACCCAAGTTCACTCATTCAACCATTTCCTTGGCCCTGATCCCACAGTGGGGCTGAGTAGGATAGACAGCTGTCAGCAGGCTGCTCCAGGTAAATCAGAGCTACACCATCCAACATGACCCAGCCACCACCATTCCCTCCCGCTCAGGCAAGCAAAGCTTCTTCCTATTAGTTGCCTCAGCAAGTTCCCTTACAAAACCTAGCCATGTCCTAACTTCTGGAGCTGCAACGAGCCTGCATCACTCTCAACTCTTCTCAGCCTCGGACACACAGCTGGCTTTGCATGGCCATCTCATCCAGGAGATCAGAGCAGGGCTGGTATCCCAAGCACGGATGTGCTGTATGATGTGTTCCATGGGGCTATGGGAGCTGCAGAAGGCAAACCCAACCACCCCACACAAGGTGCTTGATTACAATTTGACACCCCAATGCCATTCCCTTCAAGCCTTCCGGGAAGCTCAGAATAATTCCCGGTTTGGACTTCCTTCTTTTACTTTGAATTCATCCTGGGTGTGTCCCTCACTCAGAGGCACGTAAGGGGAAGAAGAAAGCCACCACCTTTCCCCTCTCCTCTGCTTTCATGCACCCTATTTCTGTTCTCTCCCTCAGGAAGACCAGGAGCCAGTCCTCCATCCTCTCTTCCCCATCAGGTTCACGTTGTCCATCCCAAAGTCAGGAGATGGTGGCTGCCCACACAACTAACACAGGAGCTTTGCAGAGCCACCCAGCAGCCGTCCACTGCCCTGGCAGCAGAACTGGCACAGCTCCATCGAGTGCCCACGTACCTTAGCGTCAGGGCCTCGCTCACACCCTGGCGTGCTGTGGCCCGGCCTGGCACAAGGCAGAGAGCTAAGCCCCACCGGGCTGAGACGATAACATTGGTCATGTCTGAAAGGTGATGGGATTTTGCCTCCTCGTGTGTGTGAAGCTCCTCATCCTCCCAGGCTATGTCTGTTTACAGAGGATATCGGCCTGAAACCCAAACACCCAGGAATATCTTTTGTCTGTTGGAGCATCACAGAATTCCAGACACTTCCCACTGGTTTCGGGAAAGCTGTACCACCTGCTACAGCTGTCATTCAGGTCAGATCCTGTCTAGGGGCTGAACAGGATACACAGCCTATTTCAGATACACTCTGAAGTCACTCAAATAACATCAAGAGGATAGTTTTGGACATAATATCAAATAAGAAAATTCTGTGTTTACCAAAACAAACTAATACATCCCATCTTTAGAAACTGCCCATTTCTTCAGTAACCATGTCCCACTACCCTTTCTCCTTGTTTCTGTGGAACAGCAGCAAATACGTGTACAGTAACCATAATGGAAAAGCACTTCATAGACATCACCCATCCCAGTGGAGGCATCAACAGCAAAAGATTGATTTAGCATTAGGTCACATATGGTTAGAGAGAGGGACCACAGAAGGGTGGGAAGTCTCTTATTTCTTCGTTTTGAAAGGAGAAAAAAGGCAATTTTGGCCAGGACCCACTAATATACTGGGTTCAAATCCTTGTATTGCTTCAGTTGACCAAAACACACTTCAGAAAGTCATTTAATCACCCCCCAACTCAGTCACCCTGCTGTTACACAGAGAAAACAATCCCTCCTATATCTGATCTTGATGGAGACTTATAAATGCTGCTGTAATAAAGTCCAGACAGCCCTTTGTGAGGGTCTTGACTCATGTCCGTATAGTAACCTATTTTCCCCTACAAGAAGTCTAGGCACTCTGGCAGAGCTTACCTTCAAAACACATACCCAGAAAGTTCCTCTAGATATTGAAACTCCAAACCCCAGTAGTTGTCACTTATTTAAAGAGGCTCCTTACTGCACCTTCCTGGGCAAAGGATGTGTATTCCCAAACAAGCTCCACTGAAAATCCCCATTGCTAGCAGCAATATGGAATTCTGCAGCATCAGGGTTTACTAGCTATAAAAATTTGGCAAAACAAAAGTAGATGTCTCTACACTCAGGAATTTTTTTTCTTCTCTGCCTGCTTTGGTTTCCTGTGAAAAAGCGATTACAAAGTAGAAGTCTCAGTGATGATTTTGACTGATCAGCTGGAGAAATTTAGATAAATTTGGCTTTTCATGGACTGCAGCTGTTGTTCTTTTCAGTGCCTTAATGCAATTTATCATTCAAATGTGTTGGCTTAGGAATGCTGCTCCAGTTTTCCTCTACCTCCTATCATTAATCCTAACAGTATGAATCCAATTTCAAACGTTTGTTTCTTTTGTAGCATCCCACTTTTCTCCCCTTTGGTGTCTGCAGTGGTAGGGAGTTACGGTGTGGAATCAGCTGCCATCTCTCTGCAGCCTTCACACGCTTTCTGCAACGAATGGAAGATCTTTCACAACCCCTGCCAAAAGGTTTCTCAGATGAACGGTGCCAAGGCAGGGCATCCAACACACCGCAGACACGCTGGCTAGGTGTTATGAATGACCCGCAACATAAGGGAAATAGACTAAATCCAAACCTGGCAACACATGTCATCCCTCTTCTCACCCCACCAAAAAAAAATTCAGCAGTACCCTTGCAAAAAAACAACAGTAAAATTTTAGGGCCCAGTTGGAAAGAGTTGGGCTGAGAGCTGAAAACTAACAAACAAAATAGAATTTTAAATGAACTTGCTCATAACTGAGGGTTTAAGGAGGAAAAATAACCTGCTAAAATGACACTACCTGGTTCAAATTCAGCAATAATTCATTATTAAACATGATATCTAATGACCATCTAGATAAAGCTATACAGAATGAAGGCAAAAGCCCCCCAAAAGAGTTTCTGTTACTACTTTATTTCCTGTTATGCCATCCATTATGCAAGTCCATATGGGTCATTTCATGGTTCCGTATCCTTTTCGTAACTTCAGTTATCATTCCCATTACTGCATTTATTTATCTTGCTGGGGAGGAATGGGTCAGTGAGGTCCTTGAGTATCTGTGTCCCTCTAGCCTTACCCCTGGGTACCACAGGGCAATCAGGGCTCTGGGTCCCTTTTCACATGCTTTGGTCAGTGCAAAGGCTTGAAAGGAGACTGCTGTCATCAACCTGATTTTCAAAAGGCAGCTCCGTTACAAGTGAATGAGTTTACTGTTCTCTGCATTTATGTCATTTCACAATTCTAAGCTAAAACTTCAAAATCTGAGTCTAGACTGAGCACAGGGATACCCTGAACACTGAGTGTGGTTAGCCTCAAAGTCCCTTCCAAATTTCCCCAGCAGAAGGGGAAAAAGCCTTGCATGATTTTTCAAATTTTCAAATTCAAGTCAAGATTCGGACTTGGAAAGAACTTAATGCAGATTCAAAAATATCTTAGTCACTTTTTTAGAATCATTATCTTAATGAATTCACACACTAATTACCAAGAAGCGGAAATACAGACACCCTTCTGAAAGGCTGTTCTTGAGGTGTTACTGGCCCAGGCAGATGCAGAAAGAAAAGGAAATGTCACAAGAAAGCCTGAGGTTTTTCCAAGCTGTTGTGAAAGCAGAAGTTCAGAGAGTTTGAATAAGGTTCAGGTAAAAATGACGTGAGCTGGAGAACAGGAAAGAAAAGTTCTCTCAGCATAAGCTGAGTGAAGGGAGTGCTATGAAGGAAACTGCTCCCTGGCTTTAACAAAGCCTGGTACGGGAAGCCCACCTCACTACCTATTCATCCCAGCTGGAGCGGAGCAGCTCAACATGGAGCGCTGAACTCTTTCAGAATCTCTTCCTCACCAGAAACCCACTTCCACCAGTAAAAGCATTGTTTACAAATGGGTTAATTCCAGAAAGCCTAGATCCAATACAGTTTTAAATCCTTATGTCCGCAGCTATCCTTATGTGGATTTCATTCTGGGACAGCCCTACTATCAGCATCAGCTGCTTTACTCCCCAGATGGGGAGAAAAAAAAAAAAGAAAAAAAAGTTAGCAACAGAATGTGTGAAATCTGGTTTTCTATGGGTTTGTTTCTCATGGTCAGGTTATCTCACATTTAGAAAGACGTATGCTCTGATAAAAGCTTCTTCCAGTTTGGGGTATTATTAAAGTCTCTTTCATGTAGACACTTCGGGATTTAATACAGCATGAGCTCAAATCACAGCCTTTTTCCTAGTGGATACACTAATAGGGTCTCTCTCCTCTACCTTGCAGTCTTTTTTTGACAAGGCATAACTTTGAGACCTCTTTCTGCCAAATTTAATACGAACTGTCCACTAAGTTGTTAACAGGAGGACAGAAAAAGATAATGTTCCAAGACAGCTACGTTGCTTCATCTTGTTCCTTCAAGTCATGACCAAGCTGTGCTCAGAAGAAAACTTTGCCTGGGCTGGCCCTTTTCAGAAAGGCTTTCCTGAAGGTAAACTGAGCAAGACAAACTGGTCTTGGATCGGGACAGATAGCAGAGACCATGGCTGCACCTACTTCACTCAGCTAAAACTGAGACAGGCCCTGCTGAAAGCATGTATCCCATGCAAACAGCCATCCAGAGCAAACCGTGTTTGCTCAGTCCTAGATGGATTCAAGTATCTCACTCCCACCACAAAGACTGCAGCAAGCGCACACACAGGTTCACAGCTCATCTCACAGCTGGCAAGCTATTGCGCTCTACTTGTGCTCAAAAGTCAGCCTTTGAAAGCCAAGGCTGCAGCTTCCCAGAAAAACGGAAATGCTGCCCAAAGTCCATCAACGGGACTTTTGCCTGGGCAAGGATCTCAGACTTGGTCCATGCCCCGTAGGTGAATGATCCCACACCAGCTCCCTTCCAGCATTCCTGTTTGCAAGGCACATGGGTATGAAATATGAAAACAAACCCTTGCAGCTGCTTTCTTCATGTCCCCACTGCAGCTGCAGGGAGTGGCTTTTCAGCTCTGTGTTGCTCTAAAAGCACTTCAAAAGGAAGCCAAAAGCAACTATATGCACTTTTGTTCATTTAAAACATTCTCAGTTGCATGATCCATCACCAGCTGAGGATGTGTACAGACTGTCAGTCAGCCTCTGCGTTGTAAGCCCAGTGCCTGCCATTAAGTACACACACCACTCAGGACAGGATGTCTTTCCCCATGTGTTCTTACGCTAGATTCCATATGCTACTTATCCTATTTAATTAGTGTGAAATATTTCTACCCCTTGTTACTTAAAAATCTATACCTACAGGTTGGGGTTAAGTTAGTTGATTGTTAATTGTACAAATGAAAGGATTGATCCCTGCATGCAAGAATTCAGCAGTAGAGAAACACTTTAGCAGTAGGATTAGATGTAATTTACACCTTGAGACCTTTTTTATGTCACCGCTGATATAAAGGGCCATAACATACATAAATACGAATAGAATAAGAACCTGTGAAGTTCTTCCAGACGAGATTCTTGACTGATGGCTGGTCTCACCGGGACGTTCTGGAGAGAGGTACTGACTTCTCCAAGTGCTGGTCTTAGCCTCTTCCTCCTCAGAATACAGAAAACCCAGCTACCATCCAACAGGAGACTTCTGCATGTAAAAGAGAACACTCAAGTTTTAGCCTGAACATTTTTTGTTTTCAACATTCACTAAAATCATTAATGAAGAATAAAATGCTGAGGGAGACAGTAGACAGAGTCTCAGCTAGCCTCAATCAACACTGAAGTCAATACTAACCAGGGATCTTCGTGACACTGCCAAAACAAACTGCTCTGTGGCCAGAGAAGAAAGTGGTCAAGCATGCCTGATATGTCTGATAACCTCCCTAAACAACAGTACAAAAATGCACTGCTAAGACTATTTTATTCTCAGATGCAGAGTAACTGAAATACACAACCTCTGTTCAGCAGTAACTGGGGAGTGTTCATTCAAAGGACTGTCTAAAAATCAGATAACTGCAATAAGTTGGGATGTTTTCTTCACTGGGGTCATGGCCTGTATTTCCAGCAGCGTGAGCCTGAATCCCCCCCGATTTTTTACATTCGGGAGAAAAAGTACAGTAAGCTGAGAAGGGTGCTACAAAGAAGAAAACTGAACAAACCTAACATCCAAGGAATATCTGCTCTTCATATGAACACTCACATTCACATGCAAATAAGAACCGTCAGTACTCTGTTCCGTTTGCTGTAAACTTGATTTTAGTTATTCACTGTTTAAAACAGTTCTGTCACCCAGTCAGGGTGCAGAGTAAGTACCACATGAGCCAGACAACCAAATCCAAACACAAGTCACAAAAAGCTACTCATCAGAGAAGGTATTTTGCATACAGCTCAGGATTCATTTCCTTAAATCACTGGGTAAGTATCTGTAAATAAGGAACACACTTGTAACTCTCAGGACCAGCTCAGAAACAGGAAGGGATCGCTAAATCACATCATTTACTGAGAATACCCCATTGATTCAGCAGATCTCATAATGACAAGGATGAACTTTGCCAGTTCTCAGGTGGATTTGAGTTTTAAACCCTAAATAAAGACTGCATCAGATCTAGAAAAGAGGACCACAAAGTCTGGGTACTTAGATTTATTCTTTGCTTCTGACTTACTCTTTATCTCTAGAAAGTCACCAGACCTATGCACACATAGCCACCTACACAGCGGATGTAGTAATGCTTATCCACCTGGCAGAGGGACAGGGGTGAGATTTATCTCATTAGCATATGGGGATTGCTGTGGGGAGAACCTAATAAAAAAGGTACCATAAATGAAAATTGCCGCTGTTTACTATATTCAAAAAGACCTTTCAGTTGCTAAATTACTGAATGGGGTAAATAGTTCAGTGTGGCTTCAGATGTCTCTGCCAATAACTCTGCAGCTTGATTCTTATCATCAACCTGTCTTCATCATGCAGCATCCCCTTTTGTAACTGAAGAAAGGGAGGAGCCTGCAGAGGCTATTAGGAACAGAGTTGACTGCATTCTTCGTCATGAGTAAGCTGCCTGAAAATCACGCTCTTGTCTATTCCCAAAACCACTCAGGGGTAACTCAGGGTTTGCTCCCCAAAGAACAGATGTGAATACACCTCAGCCAACACGATGTTTATGAAATGTTCATTTTGAGCATCCTCCATTCAAGACCTGTGAGGTCTCATTTACACACTACAGTCGTATAGGTAGACTGTATGTAGATCCTGAATTAATTACTTTTAATTCTCAGTTTTGTGTTTAATTTTAATTTCTGACAGACCAGCCAAGAAGCTCAGGTAGTAAAACTCTTGTTCCTGTGAGGATACAGCTATTTTTTAAGAACAGTGAACCTCTACCTACTGACAGAGGATGTCCAAAACCAGCGAAGCGGAAAGGCAGTGTGACAATGTGACTGCCTCAAACAGTCCTTCATAGATTGACTAAGGATGTAGGACTTCACTAGTTCTAGCTGGAAACACCCACATTAAGTACACAGTTCTGCATTTTATGTTTCTGAAGGCTCTGCAAGATCCTAATGCACACAAATTAGATTGTTTCACCCCTTTTTTAGCTTTAAAAACCAATCAACCCATCCACCTAATTCTTGCTGCAAGCCATCTTGTCTCCCTTTCTCTCATTCCCTGTCACTTTACAAAAGCACACGGGATAGATAGGTACAGCTGTGGGCTGCAAAGCCTTCCAGACCATCAGCCTGGCCTAAAATTCTTCCTTCCACCAAAGCCCAAGCAGAAGTAGATGGATCACATCTGAGCAATTCTCATATTACACACAGATACTTCAGAAGTCTACACCCATGAAGGAAGGAAAAAAGACAACAGAGAAAAAGAAACCAGAAAGGACCTTGTCAGAGCTCAGAAGTAAACAGAAGGGAGGAGAGAGTTTGGGGATGCTGTAACACGGCGTAGGTTGGCAGTGCAAAGCCATGCCCTGTATCGGCACAGTCTGACTTAATTTAAAAGCAGGCATTTGCTTCTGCAAAGCCTTGTGGCAGCTTTTTCACTCATATATAAAACATTCACGTTGCCAGAGCAGAAAATGTCCTTTTTCATGGGAAAAGCAATTGTTGATGCTGGCAATTGACTGAGGCTTACAGCCAAGGGTTTAACATGGCAGCATTCTTTTGCCTTAAGTGGATTCTTGGACCCCTACTCTGTTGCAAAAGAGGTCCATGCGGAATATGTGCTCTCCAGACTAAAAATGGAGCTCTCCTCCCTCCTCCAGTGCAAGCGGTACCACAGACTCTTGCTTAGCTGGTCTAACAGCTGGGATGCAGCATGGGTCCCTACCAGAGTTTGATCACCTGAAATGAAAGTGTTAACATGTACTTGGAAGCAAGGCTGGTATTTTGTTATCTTTTTGCAAAGTGAATTCTTAGTTATGAGCTAAAGGCATTACAGGGAAGGAAAAGGCCACTTGGCCTAATAAACTTTCCCCCTTTGGGGTTAGCTGAACACCACCTCCTTCAATCCCCCTCTCTCTCTGCAGAAATAAAATATGTCTCCTTCTCTCCCGAACTCATTTATAAAAGCTTGATTTAAGGGCCTAACTTGGCAACATGTTCCATATGTCTGTTATTCTAGGAGCATGCAGGCAATGGGCCAAAGGCAGAGCTCGTGCAATGGGCACAATTCTCCCTGCCTGCTATAGGAGCTGTACCCGCCTTTGCCTGGGTTTAATTTGCTCCAGCTTGCCTATGGTTACTGAAGAGGGCTGGGGATGAGGAAAGCTGAGTTGCATTCCCAGCTCTGCCATAGGCTTTCCGTGAGACCTAAGGGAAAACAATCTCTTGGCTTTGTTCTGCCTCAGTTTACACAGGCTCTAAGCTAGTCATCCCCTCCAAGGGAGCTCTGTGAAGCTTAATTAATAATGGCAACTTACTAAGTCCTTCAGAAGACAGGCAAGAAATACCATGCATACTGAAAGCAAAGGGGCAGTATCAAAACCAGGGTAGCTGCATTAAAAAAAAAAAAAAAAAAAAAAAAACACAAAAAACACCTCCCTTGCAGACAAGCACAAACTGGGAGGAATACTTCAAATTAAGTTCTGGACCAAATTATGCAGACTCTGACTTACAAGCACAAACTGTTCCAATGAAATCTAAGAGAATATTAACATGAATAAAAAAAATGCATGAAGGTGTTTACAGGGGCAGGCTCTGCAGTACAGATCCTGACTACATAGAAGAGTAATTGCAGAAATCAAGTTGGTAGGATAAGATCTGGAGAAGAAAACTGGGTACCAGTGTGTTTACCGGTAGCTATTTGTTCCTCTGATTATTGAAGAAAGCAAAGAATGACTAAAAACTTCACTGCCAGGAACTTCAGAATCAGATATGACTGGTCCTTTCTCCCAATTTATCAACTCAGATGATGCTCTCTTATATAGGACTGCACGCAGAAAAGTGAGACTGTTTTGACACTTGTTACACCAGAACCTGCTCCTTTTTCACTAAAAATATGAGATGCCTCAGACATGCGTCCCCCGCATGCCACAAAGAGGCCATCAAAAGAGAAGAGCAACTGTGCTGAGAAACTCCCCTCCTGCTGACCACACTGTTAGCCAGTCCTGACGTCACCTTTAGCAGAGCTGCCAACAACCCATGCCCTCGCCCTGAAGCACAGAACATCACCACTATGGCTATACAGCAGTTCCCTGGTGAGACTGGCAGGATTGAACTACCTGGGCTGGTAAGGAGATTGAGTCATGTCCCAAACTCTCATACTTCACAAATGGTTAAGAATATGGAAAAAGAAAAAAAAAAAAAAAAAGAAAAGGGAGAGTTTTGCCCAGCTACAAGTTTGCTTTGCACTCCCCCCATAACAAAAAAAAATGTTTGCCCAAGTCCAGTACTGCTCCGTTTTACACAGTGTGCCCTGCCTCCCCTCGCAGGGGGACCACATCCATCACTGCTGCTTGCTTTGGCAGCACCCCGCTTCGGGTACTGGGATTTCTCTGTCTACCTTCCGGCACTGGCGAGCAGTAAAGCGGTGTTTGGAGAACGCCACCCCGCTCGCTGTCACGTTCTTTCACTGTGTGGTGAAGTCCACCTCATTGTGAATGGACTAAAAATCATCTCAACTGTCAGCAGAAGGATTTATACAACTTGCTTCTCTCCTTCAAAGAGCGATTGCAGCGTGAAAACATGCTGTTCAGCCAGTAGCAGCGTTAGCTGCTCTTGAACAGAGCAAGCTGGGGGAAGCGGGGAGTTTAAAGGAAAAAAAGAAATCCTGTAAGGAATTTCTTTTAGGTGAAGCCAAACAGACATTTACTGTAAATCCAATAGACCAGCTTCCCTTGGTCTTTTTCCCTGCCCCCCGCCCAGAACGCCCTCCCCACAGGTGGCAGATATTACACCCTGCACACCTCTGGCAGATGCAGCAGCCCATCCCCAGCCGTCTGGCGGTCTCAGACTGCCCTCTACAGTCCCCTCACCCAAGCAGCTCTGCAGCTGATCCCCAAGCTAAAGACCTGCCAAATCTGTCACAACTTGTGACATATTAAAGATACCAGAGTGTCACATATCAGGCAGATAAGCCAGTAATAGTGAGCCATCCGCTCGGGGAAACGGATGGCTCAGAGAGGGTCTCTCCCCTTGGACTTCTCCAGCACAAGAGATCATCCTGCAATCGTTATTCATTACCATTTCTGCCGCTGACTGATTCCTCCTTCATCCTTAGAAAGGCTGGGGAAGAGAGTGTAGATCACAGCTGGCCTCAGCAGAGGAAGACTCCCTGAGAAGACATGAGTCACCTCCTCAGCGCCCACTCCCACCCCTGCACCCCTCTGACGTGTCTTTCCCCCATCTGCCTCGGACACAAGCACAGTTCACATTTTTCAAGTAAGTGTTTCTTCCATCCCTAATTACACTCCCAATAACTTCAGGATAAAGTTGGTGTTTAAGA
Organism: Eurypyga helias; assembly: GCF_000690775.1. Taxonomy (NCBI): domain Eukaryota; kingdom Metazoa; phylum Chordata; class Aves; order Eurypygiformes; family Eurypygidae; genus Eurypyga; species Eurypyga helias. The sequence goes on from NW_010257321.1 coordinate 61,048, forward strand.
GATGGCAAATGTTTGCCTTGACCTTCAAAAGCTATTACCGTGCCCTCCCCTCCATGATTTCTTTCCTTCTGTAGCATCAGGTTATTGCTAGATGGCAAACAGGGATGGTGGCAGGTAACAGAGGAAAGATGCCTGATGATTTTTCCTTTTTAAACAGAAGGCAAAAAAGACCAAATACCCTGCAACACATATTGCAGGAAGCAAAAAGTCCCATAATGGGGACTTGTGGAAATTAAGTGAGAAGAAAAGGCTGTAAAACCAAGCCCAGATATCACGGGCCATAGACAAGAGAAGAAAAAAACCAAACCCAACACCTGTGCGTGCGTGTATGCGTGTATAAATATACACACCATGTCTTCATTAAACCCAGATAAAGTTTGTGCACCTTCCCCACGGTGGCTGGCAAGAGCTTGTGTCCCAGAAGAATGGCTTTAATCTCATTTCAGACTCAATAATATAGTGCCAGATGTTCTTGGAAATCTATTTTGCCCCTGTACATTGTGCAATTAACCTTTCGGTTTCCCAGAGATCAAATTAGAGCTGTGGAAATGTTTCCAAACCTCTCTCTTAAAGAGAGAAGCATGGGGTGTTTGAACCAACTGCTGAGCCATTTTCCCAGCCCTCTGCTCCTTTGGACGTGCCAGGAAGGATGTCAGGCCAGCTAGAGATGCCATTGTTCCACTTGTGGGGCAGGGGGGGAGGAGAGAATATAAATAGTCCAGGCTAAAAGTATTTTATCAAGTTTCTGAGGTCAAAGCTTGATTATAAGCAGTGCAACTTGAAGGATTCAGTTTCCTTTGGTTACAGAAATTTCCTACAAATTATGGGCGTATTTTTCCAGAAGGAAATGGAAAGCACAGCATTTCACCCAGAGGCTTTTATTATGCTCACAGCTCTGCGTGGCACTCTCACAGGCAAGGATGCTGGTAAGCCCACAGCCAGCACACTGACAACTGGTCCAACAAGCAGGTTTTTCTGGGTAAGCACATTTGCCTGTGCAAAGCTCTGCTGACACCAGGTCACACAGACGTGACAGTACGAGTTTGCTCCTAAGACCGATGCCTAACTTGGGACAAGTAATTTAGCACACCTATGACCACATCCTAGGGGCTGAGACAAAGCTTCTTACCTGTCCAGTTAACTCAGCATCCACTCAGAATCTGAGTGGTCCATGGGCTAGCAGAATTCTGATTTCACCATTACCCAGGCCTTTTTCAACTCTGGAGTCACATAGGTGCTTTTGCATCCTATTTCTGAGCATGAAATTACAAGCAAGCTGCTGGAAATGATAAAGAGGGGCTTATTATTCAAGAAAACGTAAAAGGGTTAAAAACTAAGTACAAGATACTTTCCTATAGTGCCCAGGAGCAAATACTGAACCTGAGATAGGAGAGATTTAACAGACCCCTGACAAGTATTTCTTAGGCAACCCAACACATTAAATCTATCACCTACTTAATTCCACCACCTGGCATTTGCAGCCCACCACAGGAAAAGCTAGAAAGCAAACAGAAAGGTAGCAGTGGCTCAAGAGCACATAACAGGTTGCTCGGTCTTAGGGTTTTATTTACTCACAGGTATTGATGGGATGTTTTGCCAGTAGCTTGAGAGAGGGAAAAGTGTTTGTTTGTGTTAGCAAATATCTGATAGTTGTAAAATATTGACATAGCAGAACCTCGATGTTTTCATTCAAAACTTTCACTGTAGTGAAAGACTGATCAACAGAATATGGTCTATGCTTTAAGCATAAAGATAGAATTTTAATTTTAAATTTAGCTCAAAACCAGAGTGAGCTAAATAAAAGAGAAGAGCCTGAGCAGGAGAAAACTTTAATTCTTCATTTACAAGACTGCTTTGAGGCAGGTGTGCGTCTGTTTATTTATGAAGCCACTACTATTGTTTTAATGTAAACAGGATTGAAAGTTCACTGGCAGCTAGGAGGGGCCAGTCAAAGTGATTTCAAAGCAAGCTCCTTAGAAAAGTCCTGTTGTGTTCAGGGAAGCAGTTCCCATATCATGACTGCGGTGCTATTGAGAAAATAAACAAATATTTTTATTACAAGATGATAAAAGGGTTTGAATAGAAAAGCTGGCCAGATATGAAAACAAACTTTCACATACAAGGGCTTTTGATACACTTGATTTACTCTGCTGACAACAGGCCATGCTGAGAAGTGCTGAAAGCTTGCTAATATTGTACAAAAGACTTTTGTTTATCGTTTGCCGGGCTGCATGGGAGCTGCAATAAGCGAGGAGCAGCAGCGTGGCCAGTGTCCTGTCTGTAGAGCCGCACAACGAGGGAAGAGTGAGAGAATACTGCTGGAGCAAACCACTGAAAGAAATCCTGCTTCTAAAGTCACAGGACAGTGACGCTAATGTCACAAGCACAGCTCAGCGGTTTGGAGTTTGAAGGTTCAGCTAAGCACCCACATATTCGCTCTTCCTTTCAACCCCAGAGGAAATGCAGCATTCCTCCGACAGCAGCCCAGCTGTACGGATTCAGTGCTGCATACGTCTTTTCTCCCCTCATGCTCCTGTGGCAGAGTTCAGTACCAAGATATTTTTGTTTGAGATCCCAAAGAGCTCGGTTTTAACTAAACGAGGATGAAGCCACTGCGGTGAGGCCATAACACGAGTCTCGTGTCAAAACTAGAAACAGGTCTCCAGGATTTCTGTGTCTCCACACATATATCCCACCCTGGGGGTCTCCTGGGATAAAATCCCAAACGGGCACAGAAAAAGGACAGCGTCTTGGTGCATGCCACCCTAGCCCCAGCCTCGGGCTTGTTTTCATCCAGCTCCGGCCTCAGGCTTGTTTTCATCCACCTCCTGGAAATAACAGTTGCAGAAAGGTATGAGGGGAAAAAAACCAAGCACAAAACCAATTTCTAGGATCAAGGGCCACCATCTGCATTTAAATTACAGTAAAATATCAATAACAAAACTCTACAAACTCCTCAGTTCCTATGGGAGAAAGACACCAGCCTACAGCACTGAAATGCTCATTGCAAACCGCAAAGCCACTTGAAATTAATCTCATTTCGTATTTGATAAAGCACTCAACAGGAAGACTTCCATCAACGGCAGCATTGGTTGTTGTTTCCCACGCCTTTCCCAGACAGACACCATTCAGTCGGCAATACTGGGCACTGGAAATCATCACGCTGGTACCAACACTGCCTGTGGTCAGACGAGCAGGAAGGATCTTCATTCCCATCTTTTTTCTCTGCTAAAGAGAATCCCCAGTTCAGGGCTTTTAGAGCACTTTCCCTGAGCTGAAGGACTCACAGTGTTTAGTCACAGCGTATTAGTCACAGCAACAATTTAGTGACAGATTATTTCTTTTCCTGACAGATAAAGTCATATGCAGGGCTTTAAAGGGGGCAGGTATGGTGGGAAATCAGCAAGTAAAAATGATCTTCAAAAAGTCACTGTTTTCATTAGCAGGTTTGGGTTCTGGTTTTCAACAAACCTCCAGAAAGGCTACCTAATACAAAACATCAGCTCTCCCAGCCAGCCCTCTGGTAGGGGTTTGCCACCTAATTCTGCCACAGGCACCAGCAAGGCCACCAGCTGAAGCCAGCCCTCGAAACATCTCCCAGCCACAGCTCCGGATGCCTGGGTAGACACCCGCCCGAGGCCATCCAGCCGGCCAGCACCGTCCAACCCACCACTCGGAAGCTTGGAGCCACATCTCGGAAGAAGCCAAGATGCCTAGAGCATGAAAACTAAGCAGTCCTTCTTCAAATAAGAGCTGAGACACGGAAAAATGCTAGCAGGCTTTCACAAAGCTTTTCTGTTCACAGCCCACATAGTTAAGCTGTTCTGTGAATAAAGGGAGACTCTTTGCTAACGTAATAAATATGTCAGCTTTTAATAATATTATAACCATCTAAAGGGAGGAGAACAAATAATTGGAAAAGGCAGAAAATGGCCATATTCTGCGCAAAATGTGAAATAATGCCATGTCTATGGCCACTGCTCCATCCTGTCACGCACAAAGGCCAAAAAGGGTTTTGTAGGGGGTTTCCTACCCAAAACTGCGCTGCAAGGGAAAGCCACGTCTCTGTATGTCTTCCAGTTGGCACAGAAGCAACAATACGGTAACCAGGAGAGATTCAGACCTTGCCATGAAGCTCGTGGTCCTAATTAACTGAAGATGCAGCGCTACAAATGATAGGTGAATGATTATACAGAAATGCCGTGACACTAAGATTGGGTACGCTGTTTGGAAGCGCTGAGATACTTGCAGTAAGAGCTGGACCCAAAACCTGCTGCCATTTAATAGAAATGCTTCCATTCGTTTCATTGGACCCAAGATGCACTGAAGAATATTATTCATTAATAAATAAAATGCAGGTGAATTTAATTACAAGATTTCCCCATCCCCAAATATCTACAAACTGTAGAAAATTTGTACAAGGATCCAAGACACCTGACTGACTCCTCCTATGCTAGCATCCCCTGAGAATATGACAGTGGTTTTGAAAATTATTCAAAAACATTGAAAATAAATACAATCCAGTTGATATACTCCTTGTACTAAGTAATGCATGTCTTTTTCAGAAATCCCAGCCTCAACCCAGGTCAGATTCAGGCCAGAGAGCATACACAATAGAGATACATTTACAGATACATTCAGTGTACAACAGAAAACCCCCATGATCTTCCTCCTCGCACAGGAAATTATTAAAATGTGGAACAAATGATTTCTATGTAAATTATGTAAAACCTTAAAGGATAGTCTAGAGAGAAGAAAGGAGGAAAAAGAACACCCATTTACATATGCTTCAGTCCTGGGGCTGCTGGAGGGGTGGACAGTTTGAGCCGCACGCGGATGACAAAAAGCAGACAGTAGCAGCTCAAACAGCCCAGTACAAACACTTGCGCTGTTTGAAACTTCTGCACTCAGCGAGCTTTGACTTCTCTCTCTGAGCCGGGTATCGCAGCGATTAGCATATCACATCAGCGACCACAGAGAGTCATCACGGTTGCTGCTGTTCACCACGCACAACATGCCCATGCCACATGTCATTCGGGTCTTCGGGCAGCAGCTTCGGGCATTTCTGCCTCAGCCCCGGGTCAGGGGGAAGGACCTGCACTGCCAAGACAGCAGCCCCGGACATGTTGCAAGGTCTCAGCTGCTGCAGCTGAGTACATCATCTCAAACCCTCAAGGTGGAGAGGTTTGTGCCATGGCACAAGGCTGCCAGCTGAGGTCATTTAAGTAGCATTAAGCACCCTGTTTTATCACTCTGAAAAGGATGGGGGCAGTCAGAGCAGGGGACACCCTTAGCAGTAAGGCTTTAAAGCACTGCTGCTACATTCACTGAGACCCGGTTTCCAGACCCGTGTATCCTGGGGTCACTATTTCTCCTTAAACAGACTTCAACCGGTAATTAACAATTTTGCTCCATGAATCACAGAAGCACAGA
>NW_010257322.1:0-1065 GCF_000690775.1 Eurypyga helias
GGGCCATCCGTTTCGCTTCCGAAACTCGGTGACACCCACTCCCTGTAGTTCCCAGGGTGTCACACCGCTGCAGATGAGCAAAGGGATCTCTGCGTACAGCAGCTGCAGTCATTTGTGGGGCACGGTTGGCGTGTAATTACGTGTGTACACATATAACTCATGTACATGTGTGTGTACACGTGTCTGTCAGACTCTGGGAGACTCTGCTTCTCCACCTTCCCTTGGGAGAGAGACCCCTCTGCGATGGCAGATGTGCCCAGGAGAGCTGGGCCCTGAGGTTCTGCCCTCCCTCCGCGCCTCCTGAGGAGGGGAACAGCCTTTCCCTGCACGGAGGGAGAAGGCAGCTGCCTGCCTCCTTCCCAGGGGTTGGCGTTTTGGCGCTGGGGCTGCAGCTGGGGAAGGACGGGTCGGGCAAAGGAGGCTGGTTGATTGTGCTTGGATTTGCCCGTGTGGTGGGGGTCCGCCCCGGGGAAGTCCCCACGTGAGAACAATGACGTGGTCTGCACTAGATGCACAAAGTCTTTTCTGACCCTGGGGTTGCCTTAGGTTGGCATTTCGCGCTCTGGAACGCATCTTGTGTATTAGTCGGATTCTGTAGTTTGGTTTGGAAGATTTTGTTAGTAATGAACTTGAAGTTTCCCGACTTAACACTTAACTTGGACTTCCCCAGGTTTGAACTTGGGTTCAGCCGCAGCGCCGCTGCTCCCCCGTGCTCCCCAGAACAGGAGTTTCCCAGAGAGCGGCCTCCTGCCGCGGACACTTCACCTCTCTGCTCTTAGGGTGTGCACCCCGAGATCCGTGCGGGACAGGGCGAGGGGCACGGCAGCCAGCTGGATGCAGCAGTCATGAGAAGAGCTAGTTAAGAAGTGGGTGTAACAAACTTTTAATTAGATGTGAGCTAAAATACTGCTGCCCCAGATTCCAGTCAGCTTCGTGGCAGGCGGCAGGGAAGCTGAACCCCGCCAAGTGCCAATTAAGTTGAGTGAGCTGGGGACGAACCGCGGCGCCTTCCCTGCGTGCATCAGCACATCCGCTGACGCCTCGCGCTCTGCCGTGCCAGTAGCG
>NW_010257323.1:0-407 GCF_000690775.1 Eurypyga helias
CCCAGTTGCCCCCAGTGTGATCCCATTTATGCCCAGTTGCTCCCAGTATAACACCACTCACTCTCATTTGCCCCCAGCACAGTCTCGTTTTCTCCCAGTATGATCCCAGTCACTCCCAGCTGCCACCAGTATGATCCCAGTCACTCCCAGCTGCCACCAGTACGGTCCCAGTCGCTCCCAGTACACCAGTAATGCCCAGTCACACCCGGAGTTGTCCCAGTTTTCCACCAGCACTGTGTCAGTCACACCCAGCTGCTCCCAGCCTACTCCAAGTTACTCCCAGTATAATCCCAGTTTCCCCCAGTGTGGTGCCACTGGCTCCTTGTCTGATTCCAGTAGCCCCCAGTATGACCAGACCATAGTCTTACATAGTCCCAGTCACTTCCAGTATCATAGAATCATAGAAT
>NW_010257324.1:0-52597 GCF_000690775.1 Eurypyga helias
GAAGGCTGTTGACCACTTTCTGCTACAGGGAATCAATTGAATGGGCTCAGAAATAAACCTTCACGGTGAGATCAGATCTCATCCTTTTTCTGCACCGGCTGGCACGGGCTTCGGGCTTCTGTAATTAAATGTTTGTATTGTGGCAGCACCTGGGTGTCCCAGACAAGGACCCCCTTGTGTGAGGCTGCAAAGGGAAATAAAGAAATGAGCCCTGGCCCCAGCGCTCACAGCACTGGAGGGTCTGACACAAGTAGGTCAGCAGCAAAGGGGGTGGGATAAGGAGGTGCGCAGGAAAAAAAAATTATTTGGGTTAGTGGTCTGAATGTGTAATGAGCTGGGGAGAGGTTGTTTAATATGGAAAGCTGCCCCAGCTGAATAACGTAGGGTTAATCTGGTCTCTGCAGCCTACGAGGGAGAGGATGAAGCCTGGCAGAAGAACTGCATCGTTCATACCTCTCCCTGGAGTCCCTGCTCAAAGACCTGCGGGCTGGGCATCTCCACCAGGATTTCTAATGACAACGACCAGTGCCAGCTCCTGAAGGAAAGCCGCCTGTGCAACATGCGGCCCTGCGAGGTGGATATAACCAAGCACATTAGGGTGAGGACTGTTTATTTGCACATCCCTTGGGCTTTGCCTAGATACGGGGTCAGCCTTGGTTTGGCAGCATTCAAGCTTCTGAGGGCTGCACTTTTACATGGACTTAATGTGCTGCAGGGAGGTTAAAAAATATGTCCTCCCTGTGCTTCCCCATGGTGGTATGAAAACCTTGCCCTGGGAGCTTTGGTTCCAGCCAAAAGGTCCTTGCAAGGAGAGGCAAGCCAAGCCCGCTGTGCTGGCTGCTGGTTCGGACAGACCCATGGCTCAGCTGGCGGAGAAGTGATGGTGTCCTGCTGGTCATGGCTACAAACTGTGACCTACCTGCAGCTTTTGGGTTCATATGTCTAAATATGTAAATCTGTCAAACCCTCTAGATAAGGGCTGTAAAATGCTTTCTAGCAGCTTCAATACCCTTTATATATCAGGAAGGTGGTTAGTATGTCCTACCTGTATCATTAATGAATATTAACCTGTTTCTTTTTACATTCTCTGATTTAGCCTGGGAAGAAGTGCTTGGCTGTCTACAGGGCCAACGAACCAATGAACTACACCATCTCAGGATGTGTGAGCAAAAGTCCATATAGACCCAAATATTGCGGCGTCTGCACAGACAACAGGTGCTGCACACCCTACAAGTCCAAGACTATTGAAGTGAGGTTTCAGTGTCCAGATGGAACTGAGTTTTCCTGGAAAATCATGTGGATCAATGCTTGTTTTTGCAATCTGAACTGCAAGAATCCCAACGACATCTTTGCTGACTTGGCTCATTACCATGATTACTCTGAAATCGCTAATTAAATTGGCTGAATGCTAGAATTGACCCATTGCTCTGATTTTACAGAGGCTTTAAAATAAAAGGAGAATCTTCATCTTCTGCCAATGTACAATTTGTTTTTTTCCTGAGTTAGGATGTTAAATCTCCTTGTTTTGCCACACTCTTTTTGGAGAGGCCTTAAACAAACAGGATTTTCAACTGTAATAGTCTTCCATCCATTAACAGCAGCCAGAAATTCCTCTATGCACAGATTCCAGGACTTAAATGACAGTCCTGTTGGCACTGCCATTTATTAGGCCAGAAGCTTAATTGCCAAAAGCAAAGAATAGTACACTGGTATGACAGAAGAAGTATGGCTGTCAGTAGCTTAGGCACAAGAGTCAGACATTGTTACTGTCTTTTCTTGAATAATATTGTCTAAACTGGAAAATGAGCATTGGCATGTATGTTTTTTTTTAACATTAGATTTCAGGTTTTGGTGCTGCTGACCCTCAGGACCAGACTTTAGTCTCTTGTCACACTGAGATCAGTCCTAGAACTCTGTCTCTGTCTTTCTCAGTCAGATCCTACCCCATGGTGAAGTTAAGGGAAAAGACGGAGGAGAGAAGGCTTCTCATTTAATCTCTGTGCCCTAAGTCCATCTATCACTGCACTAGGCTGGGTCAAAGAACTTCTGTGTCTTGCCCTCCTTGGACTCACCTCAATCTCTTGGAGTATCTTGTGCCAGGGACATTTTCACAGTTTCTCTGCCTGATCTTACCTTGAACAGCCTGAATGCTCTGATCAATCTCAAGATTCTTACCTTGAACAGCCTGAATGCTCTGAATCCAAAATGGCCAGCCCAGAGCTCATATTCTCTATGGATTATGTATCACTCCTAGGCTAGCTCTGCAGACCGGAAGGATGAAATGCAGCGAGTCAGATGTAAGACAAAGGATCGTAGCTCATGTGCCCATTTATTCACATAGAAATGGTGTGGTCTGTGCCTGGGGACCACCACATCCTCCTCCCTGTGGTATTGCCAGCACAAAGGTCCTGCTTCCCACTGCCACCTTGCCAGTGACTTATACCTTTGTTTTACCTGTCTGGGGTAGCAGAGAGGGGATGTGCTACTTGAGATACTACATGTTAGGCTTTCCATCAGCTCTGTGGATGAGCAGAAGGAGAGGACTACCCTTGGCATAGCTTCTAGTGCATTAGTTGCAACTTGGCTGCTGCTTAAACATCAGTGTAAACATTTTCTGAAGAAGCGGTTTCCCACAAATGTCAGCTAAGAGAAGAAAAACTGTCGTTACCTTTCCAGGAAATAAATTTGTCATCACTGAAGGTTGATAGAGCCAGTATTTTCACCAATACATTGCTAGTATAGCACCCATGTACCATGGCACATTCGCTGTTGATTCACAAGGGGGAGTAGAAATGTGTTTCTGCACGGGGAACTGTAATATCTGCTTCCCAAATCCCTGGTGGCGCAGCAGAACTGCTGAGCGACACATGGCCTGGAGATTGGACAAATACATGGCTGAACTTCAGATGATGCAACTGTTCAAATCAGTCACTTATTTTGCTTTAGTTTCAATCCGCAAGTTTTCTGCCGCCTTCTTGATAATCCAGAGGAAGCCAGATTAGAACATGGGAGACATAAACCTTTCTGGCTATGATAAATTGAAGTTTCTTGTGAGCAGGATGAAAATAATACAGTCCCTAGGTAAACACATCTAGGAAAAATGCTGTATGTCTTCAAAACCTCTTAACTTCAATAGGACCTTTCTTTGATGTGGTTTAACCTCAACTAGCAATAAAGTACCATGCAGCCACTTGCTCACTTCCATCCCTTCCCCCAGTGGAGGAGGAGAGTTGGGGGAAGAGGGAAGGAAGCTCATAAAGTTAAGAACTATTTAATAGCTGAATATAAATGAAAATTATAGAGATATGAATAACATTAACAATACTATTATTAATAAGTAATTGAAATAATATAAAAGAAAATAAATTATACAATTGCTCACCACCTGCCAATCAATACACAGCCAGGTCCTGAATAGTGAAAGTCAGAGCCAAAGAGGCCCAGAGCCAGAGCCCGAGAGCAAGTCTGAGCAAGCTCCACAAATGACAGCATGACTAGGAAAGCCAAAAGACCCACCAACACACTAACAAATGCATGAACAAATGAACGAACAAACAAGCTAACAACAAGCAAGGTTTAGCTCGCCAGCCCACTCCTGGCTTACGTACTGAGTGAGACATGCTATGGAATGGAATAGTCCTGCGGTCAGTTTGGGTCAGCTCTCTGAACTGTGTGTCCCCCCACACTGCCTGTAGTGAGAAAGCTGGGGATGCAGGTGCAGTATCAGAAGCTGGAAAAGACCTTGAACTGATGCAAGCACTCCTTATCATTACTCTTCTTGGCAAATCCAAAACATAACCTTGTACCAGCTACTGTGAAGAAAATTGGCTCTGTCCTGACTAAAACCAGTACATTTATATACAAGGATTTGGCCCATACGTTTTTCATAGTGCTAGGTCATTCCTTAATTCAAAGCTTTTACTATTTCATTTTTGAAGCTTCCGTGAAATCCCCGGTGACAGAACAGAAGGGTGATCCCTGTCTGCATGTCCCAGTGCAGGTGCAAAGCACCTCTCCTGTTTATTCCTGTGGTGATAAGGAACCTGAGGACATCAGCACTTTGCAAGATTCAGCCTCATGACTGCCTTTGGCCTGGATGATGTGACAGAAGTCACATCTGACCTATTCACCTCCACCCAAATGAGAGCTCAACACTTGCAAGACTGAGCACGTTACATTTTAAACTCTACCACCTGATAAAATAACGTCCATGGGAGCACATGCAAAAGGCCTTGGCCAGGAAGTTGACAATGTTTTCCGAAAGGGAAAATGTTTTTTTTTGAGGCACTTGGTAGGGAACACATACTGGGACCACTTTCTCAATCAGATCCCTTAAATATGACATGGAATCCTTTGTTCTAGTTCTTGCCCATCTTAAAATACCGTGTGTGTGTGTATACATGTATATGCATATATACAAACATGAACATATACATGTGTATATGTGTGTGTATGTATATGCATGTATAAAAAATTATATGCATGCATTTATATAATGTTTTATATAATATTATATATAGAACCATATATGAATGTACTCATGAATATATATGTGTATATTTACATGTACATATTCCTTTGGTGAAATCTGTGGTGCATAAAATAGAGTGCATATATAATGTGTGTTTATACAGAATCATAGAATGGTTTGGGTTGGAAGGGACCTTAAAGATCATCTGGTTCCACCCCCCTGCCATGGGCAGGGACACCTTCCACTAGACCAGGTTGCTCAAAGCCTCATCCAGCCTGGCCTTGAAGACATCCAGGGATGGGGCATCCACAGCTTCTCTGGGCAACCTGTTCCAGTGCCTCACCACCCTCTCCGTGAAGAACTTCTTCCTGATATCCAATCTAAACCTCCCTGCTTTCAGTTTAAACCCGTTACCCCTTGTCCTGTCACTACAGGCCCTTGTAAAAAGTCCCCTCCCAGGTTCCATGTGGGCCCCCTTCAGGTACTGGAATATGTACAATCAGTTTTTCTCTGTTATAGGTACACATAAGAAAACACAAAAACAGGATCAGCAGTGATCCCCAAAACGGCAGCCCTTAACAGGCTTGCTTTACTTTGCAATTAGCTAACACTGACACAGCTTCCGTTGTGAGATAAAAGAAGCTACTGTAAGCTAATGCATAACCAGCAGCTCCAGTGGGTGTCAGTTTTTAGTGAAGTGATTGCCTGGAAACCACAGATCTCGCCCAATGCATCCAAGATTTTTCTGTTTCTAGCCTGGTTTCCTCAGGTGTACACAACCATATCATCCATTTTTATGTCTGTCAGTCAGTCCTGCTCTGGGAAATTTCAAACAAAGTAGGCAAAAGAGTAAAGAAGCATTGTGATTCCTGAATTAAAAATGAAATAAAATAGCAGGACAGAGGAGAGGCCCACCACATTGACCCTACCAAGTCCAACATGTCTGCAGAGTGGTCCAACCACAACAGCAGCATGGAGAGATTTTGAGCAGATGCGCCAATCAGAAACAAGCAGCCACAGGGGAGGGAGAGCTGAAAGCATCACAGATGGAGAATGGTGGTTATTACACTGCTGCAGAGGAGTTTTGTGGGGACATTAGACTCAAATCTATGGGAAACCAAGCCCCATAAGCTCGACTGCTTTTCTGTCCGGTGACACTGAACGAGGAAGAGCAACACTTGTAGCTGGTGACCTTGACTTGCAGTTTGTGGTGCATCAGAGATCCTTTGTTTTAACAGTTGTTTACAAGCAGATTAGCCCTAGGTCTAAGGCAATAGGCTAGAGTTTAGACTCGGTTCCCTGGCTCCCTGCCTGCTAGGGCAAATCGTGTATCTTCACAAAAGCACTTTTGTGGTTACTGTTGAAAGGCAGCAAGGATCTAGATCCTCAAAAGTTTTCATGGATCCAGCCCTTTCCTTTGCTTTTCCTCAGTTCTTCTTCAGTTTTCTCAGTCCTTCAGAGCCAGAACAACAAGGCCCTACTGTTCATTGCCTCAGTTGAGAGTGAAAACTCCTCCAGCAGGAACTGATGCTCACTGTACGTTTGCACAGTGCCTCATACAATGGACCTAGGTCTCTGCTGGGACCTGAAAGCGGTACCATCATTCAAGAAATCGACAATAATAGCATTGAGGAGATAGCAGGATGGTATCTAACTGGTGCTAGACCTCTCCGGTATAGCAGTCCAGGGAAAGGCTCGAGAGAAGATGGGAGAAACAATTTTGCAACCCAGACTAAGCTGAGAAACTTTGACACCCACCCTGCTCACGACAATCATTCTCTTCGCCTTGTAGGCTGGGAGAAGGATGTAGGATGAACTTTTGAGGGTCAGCTCATATTGATACGAATGGCAAGACTCCTGCTAGCTCCAGTGACCTTAGCCATTAGCCTTCTGCAGGAACTTTACCAGAGTCAGACTAGTGGCTCAAGTAGCCTTGTTTGGGAGCCCCAGAAAGCAGGTTATCTGCTCACTGAAGAAGCAAGCATGTAACTTATAGAGATGCCTTTGCATGGAGCGGTGAGTAGAATTTAAAACACCATTTTGGCGTGCATGCAACTGGAAATAGGAAATGTGCTCACTAGGATTGTGCTGTGTATATGTAATACTCCAGGTAGACCACAATATTTAGAAACACTGTGTCATCCTGTAAATAAAACCCTGAGATTTTTTTCTCCCAGTTTTTTGATGGAGTTTTAAGACAAGCAGTTTATTAAACTGATGGAGATGGAGTGCTACAGGCACATATCCATACACATACCTTCTCAAACTGTGTCTTTCCAATTTAAACAGTTCTACCGAGTTATTTCTGTAAGCTTCATATGTTGAAATATATGAAAAATTAATGGGAAAACCAGATTGGTTTGGAAATGTCAGTCTGAGTTACTCCAGCTATGTAACACGTATTACTTGTTCACACAGCATCATGGTGAGGTTTTATAGGTGGCATGCTGCTGCTATGGTTTAAAGATATTAAATAACCTCATTAGTGGTAAATGATTAATGAATCTATGACTGACACCTCATTTAGAAGCTTAGGCAAGCAAAAGAAGGTGAAATATGTTTGCCACTGACATTTCTTTTCCAATCGCCTCACCTGGCCAATGTCCAAGTGTGCATTTGCAATCTGTGACAAAGCCCTGAACTGGAGGACACATAAAAATAGTCAGTAATGTAATAGGAAAGGATGCTCTGAAATAATTTCCTTCAGTGTGAATATTTTGGCATGTTGGGAAAGCCAGGTGTTCCCCATCCCACATGTCCTTGTTTGCTGGTCTGTTTCTGGCTCTATGTTTGGCTTTGTTTTCCCTCAGCACTGTACTGGGTTTGGCTGGGGTAGAGTTAATTTTCTTCATAGTAGCTGCTATGAGGCTCTGTTTTGGATTTGTGCTGGAAACAGTGTTGATAACACAGGGATGTTTTTGTTATTGCTGAGCAGTGCTTACACAGAGTCAAGGCTTTTTTCTGCTCCTCACACCACACCACCAGCACAAGAAGCTCAGAGGGTAAACAGTCGGGGCAGCTGATCCCAGCTGACCAAAGGGATATTCCATACCACATGACATCATGCTCAGCATATAAAGCTGGGGGAAGAAGAAGAAAGAGGAGGACATTTGCAGTGATGTTGTTTGTCTTCCCAATTAACCGTTAGGCGTGATGGAGCCCTGCTTTCCTGGGGATGGCTGAACCCCTGCCTGCCCATGGGAAGTGGGGAATGCATTCCTTGGTTTACTTTGCTTGTGTGTGCGGCTGTTGCTCGACCTATTAAACTGCCTTTATCTCAACTGATGAATTTTCTCACTTTTACCCTTCCAATTTACCCTCCATCATCCCAGCTGGGGGGAGTGAGCGAGCAGCTGTGAGGGGCTTAGTTGCTGGCTGGGTTAAACCATGACAAGCACTCTTACTGGATTTGGGATAGGCTGTCTACAGTCTTTGAGCAAAATGGACTATGGTACCCAACCTGCATAAGCATGTCCTATTAGCTCGCTTGAGAGGTTGCAGGAGTAACCTGTTTGCAGCAGCCATATAAACAGAAATTGTTCAAAGTGATTAAAGACATGGGGAAGAGCACTCAAAGAATGATTATTCCATATCCCTGCATTTACATATCCTCAGAGCTAACACCAGTAAGCATTCAACCATTTAATTTCAGAAAAAATTACTTCTAGAGTTTTCCCCCAAATCAAGTTTGCTTTCCAGCCTGAAGTATGTTAGCTGCCTCAGGAAGAACTTAAACACTTTGGGTGGTCTCCTTTCCCGCACAGTGACAGGTCTCTGTCAGGCTTGCTTATGGCTCCCGGGACATCAGGTGACAAAGCTCCCTCTCCCCAGCCTTATCCTTCAGTATGGGGTGGGTGTTTGGTTTTTTTTTTTCCCCGATATGGGAAGTTCTCTGCATTTTTAAGTAGCTTCCAGCTGGCTGTGCGCCTGGTGATAGCTTTCTGCAAAGGTAGCACATTTTCCTCCTGCCTCTGCAGGCATCAGAAGTGCCATCTGGCCTCTGCACACACATGTGGCAGCTGCCAAGCACCACCATCTTGCATGAAGGGCTTCCTGGCTGCTTTCTCAGCCACCACATTTGGACTAGTCTGGGAAATCCATCATCTCCTAAGTACTTTGCACTTTCCAAATGAAGTGCTGACCCTGTGTTAGGCTCTACTTCTCTAGGACCTGCCCTGCCTCAAACCTGCATGAGTGGCAGGGAGGGAATCACCATGGGATTGAGGTTTAACATCAGCAGCTGGTTGTAAACAACCAAGGTATTTTTGGATTGGTCACTAGTTATCATTAAAAATAAATGAAAACACATTGCAATCAGTCAATAAATGACAATTTCCCAGCTGGAAAGGTGCAGGTGTAGGCCTGAGGTAAGACAAGGGGCTCTGACTGCATGCATCTCACCAGTGATCAAGGGTGGCACCTTTGCTCGGGGCAGGCTCGCCAAGCCCTACAAACAGGTTGGCCATGCTCTGTGCCAATGCCACGTCCACCACGTGGACCAAACCCACAGCCCAGCAGCCTCAACTTCCCTGCCCATCTTGCTGCGGGCAGGGTGCTGAGACTTGCAGGGACCTGCACACTCTCACACACACACACACACACACACACACACACACACACACACACACACACACACACACGCCCACACAGAGCCAAGGGCTGTGAAGTCCATGCTAGTGGCAGCTCTTGCTCTTTTCCAAGTGCCATCGCTTGCATAGGCTTCATCTGGAGCTGCCCTGGCCCTCCCCCAGTGCAACCGCCCAGCAAACAGACCTTCCCTCCCCCAGCCCCTTCACGTACTGACCTTGACCTGAATACCATAATCCACTTCAGCCATAAGCGATTGCCGAGAGTGGTGGGTCATCTAAGGGTATTTTTTCCAGCTCTGCTGCAAGTCACAGCTCAGTGTAGTGGTGCTGCTTGGGAAGGAAGAACTGCCTGCTATCACCTTTCCCAACCCTCGGGTTCTGACGATGCCCAGTGATGCCTGCATCCAGTGTCTGATGTACATTCCATAGCCTCCAGTGCCAAAAATACGTGGGGTGTATGGCGTGGGGCCTGCCCCTTTAATTACACCCAAATAACGTCTCTCCTCCAGGCCCCAGGAGGTGCTGGGTGAGCTAACGGTCCCCATGCTGAGTTGCAGGGAACAGACATTGAACTGTTTGGCAGTTGCAATCAGAAGCTTTTTTTTTTTCCCTCGACACTGGTCAGCAGCTGTGTTGTTTATAAAATGAATGGAGCCCTTAATGAAGCAATAGATAGAAACAGTGAGAGGCTGTGTCTGTCTGTCACAAAGGGCTGAGGGGGAAGGGCTGATCTCTTAAAATACCCTGACATCCTTTCTCTCAGTTATTTAAACATTCGGCGTAGCAGTGATCAGCTATCAACATAAAGCCTATATTTGGCTCAGTGTAAACACTAAATCCACGCATCAAAACAGCTGTTCATATATACAGACCGGGAGAGACTTCCAGTTCCAGCAAATGCGAAATAGTGCAAAACAGGGCAAAGGAAAGAGTCAGCATGTGGGAAGGGAAAGGACCAGGTTACAAGCAGCACTTGTAAGACACTGCTCAACGTGTTGTGTTGGTAGAAACAACTGACTGTGTTATTGGCACGCTGAGGATGGCAACAGATACTCTGCCCAAGATGCAGAAACAGACAGGAATGGGATTCCAGCACTGGAGAGAAAAAATAAGCAGCTTTGCTGTAAACAGTCTTCTCTCCAGTTCAGTCCATTGCTTGCAACACATGACATTAATCATAAAACCCAGCCCTGCCCCACCCCCCCGCCACATCTAGGTTAAAGTTTCCAGCTGTTTAGTCTCTAGAGGCTTATAAAGAGGAAATCAGCATCCTTCAGCACAAAAGTCCTGCTGCGACAACACAGTATTTGGCACATCCTCTCCCCCTCCTCCTCTGCAAGGACAGGGAGAGGAAAACCCATCTTGAAGTTGAGCCTGATTTTTGTACAGTAGATGTTGAGCCCCAGGCAGAGGTGGAAAGAACTCCGATTTCAGCAATGGCATCTTTTCTACCAGTGGTTTTGAAGAACACCACTACAGCAAAGATCTGGTACTGGGATACATTAATGCAATCAGGAAGCCTCTTGGTCCCCCATTCTCTCCTCTTCCACCTTTCACAACCCCAAAAGTACCATGACTGGCGAACCGTTTATTTTCTGCAAACCTCCCATTATCCAATGTGAATTTCCTCTGTGCCACAGGAGCTCCTTGCTCCATGGTGGCCATTCATACTTTGAGAAAAAGGTGAAACTATGCCTTATCTTCTGCTTGTTTAATGACATTACAATACCCAGGTTAACTCTGTCTCCAAGAATAATACAGAAATCAGCATTTGCAGACCCCAGAAAGGGGTTTTATACAAATTTCTAATAAATCTGCAATCTCTCCAGTTACAGCAGTATTAAAGATACCAGGAGACCAGTGCTGCAGGGAAAGGGGAATTACAACTACTCCTTCAAGGTAAGATACCACTCCTCTGTACTGTCCTCCAGCTTTTCCATGCAGGTACACACTGTTCCTTGCCAAATGAACCCTTTTTGTTGCAAAAACTGACATTTACAGTGGTCCTAGCAACTCCTCGCTGCTCAGAAGTGCTCGCAGATCCCTTTGTGCTGCAAGAAGGCTTGGATGCATTCCTCCCCATCAAACAAAAATAAACTGCCTAGGCTTGACAGGCACACCATGGTGTCCTTGTGGAAGGAATGATTAGCCATTCCCAGAAAGCTCAGCAAAGGATGCAACTTTGGCCTTCTTTTGTAAGATGAGTTGGCACAGGTTGCTCCCATTTTCACTGGCACAGACTGTGGTTGGCCAAACCCTTAGCTGGTACCAGAACAATCCTGACTGCTGAATCATCACATCTAGCAGGGCCTTGGCTCAGACATGCCAAATATTTGCTTTTGCCTCTTCCTATCACAGGATTGTTTGAGATACAGGAGAAAAGAGCAGCCCAAAATAGTTCCAGCAAAGTCAAACCCACCTGTCCCTGAAAACCCCAGCATGTTAAATAGGTCACTAGGGAAGGGCACCACATCCTCACGAAGGTCCCAACACAGAGAGGACCGCAGAGCCGTTTTGGTGACATCCTCACACCTATACAACCCCTCCACTGAACAGCATCGGTGCTCCTGGCCCCTCATAACTCTCAGACAGGAGCCTCCAAACACAGAGGGATGCTTCCCCATGAAGAGCAGCTGCTCCTCAAGTTACAGAAAGCCCCAATCCTTTAACATGAAACCACTGAGCTAAATAGCAGGTTAAAGTGAAAAAGGACAACTATTCCTGCTATAAGGATGGAAATAAAAGTGTGTTAATTATTTCCTGCACCTTTAGATTCTTCTCCCTCTTATATTTGGGCAGTCCTAAAACTTACTCATGAAGGGTTAATATTTTGTCTGCTTTTCTGAAGTTAGATTCTTGCCAGAGGTCCAAAAAGAACAGCTTTTAGAAATGCGAGGTGGCATGTGCCATTTCAGTCAAGAGGCCCACAGAGCACCAGGGATTGGTGAGGAACATGTCACACATCAATGGATTTACAGGTCAGACTGGGGACAGAAAGGATGCAAGGAGCATGGCACCAGCTCCAGTGAGGAAGTCTGTCTACAGATAGGAGATGTACTCACTTGACATTACTGTGTGTAGGGAGACAAAGATAACTTCAAACAGCAAATAAATAGTACTCTGTATCAAGGCTCAATTTTATGTATTTGTCAGAGCAAAGTTATCCTTTAGTACTTTGAACAGCCAGCAGCACTCAGTACTGGAGTGTGCTGGTTTTTTTTTAGTATAAATAGGCTGGTGTGGAAAAAAGAAGCTGTAAGCACAACAGCAGGGAATTGCAGAGATATGAGCAAAAGAAAAAAGATTTCAGTTGATACAAAGGGGTGACAAGAATACACTGTGACTGAGAGACTATTGTACTCCTGGTAAAACATGAAGACACCAAAGATTGCAAAGTTACAAATTTATTTGTTTTGAAATAAATACAAATACTTCATTAAGAAACTTTTCTTGATAGACTTTACACAATAGCTTTATTCTTTCTGGAAATTGTCTGTTCTTCCCACAAACCATTATGGATATTCTACACAAGAGCTGAAGTTAGTCAATGTAAAGTAACCTAGATGGTGTTCTTCCGAACAAGCAATCCCAAAGTATTAACATTTGCTATTTAACTGCTCGGCATTTGAGTTTTCTTGTTTGTGTGAGGACTGCAATGCAGCAGGTACGCACTAGAGCTTGGGAAATCCTGTCCCACTGCCTACGGAAGGACAAACTTAAGATACCAAACTGAAAATCTGACTGGTGAAAAGGTATCGAGCCACTAGCATCAAAAGAAAGTAACCCCAGGTATCAGGAGGCTACGTAAAGATGCAGAACCAGCTGATCATTACACTTACACAGTCATTAAAAGCCGTATTTCACAGATACAGTGTTACTGCTCTACCACTTTGCAGAATACACTTCTCAGCACCAGTGAGATCTCAGTTTCAAATCTAGTAATTAGTGGCAGTTGAATGTACAGTATCTAATTACATGCCATCCCACAGTCATTCATCTCTCCTGACAAAGAACAGCTGGATCTGGCTTCACTTACAGAATTCTGAATTTATCACAATTGTGCTGGACACAAAAACTTGAGCTGTAGAGATAAGCTGTCTGAAGAAAAAAAAATCAAGCTGTTTCTGCTCTGCTGGCATGTACAGCTACCCTAGACATTACAGCTACACCAACTTTTGTGGTACAGTAAACCCTTTGGCCCAAGATCCCAAACAGGAAATGCTACCTTGCTTATTAAATTTAAATCCTGTCCTCATTTGGCTAAGCAGGTTTTAGGGTCTGGGAGGGGGGGAAGGAAAGGAAGACTGGAACTAAATCTCAAAAAAGTGAAATAAAAAAGCTTAAAGATTTAGTTTGTCTCAAAGTCACATTAAAATTGCCTATTTTAGTAGTATATTATTGTACATAGGAAAACAGGCTTGAATACTAATGAATTAGAAGGCCTATAGATGCACACGATACATTAAACTTCTCTATCATTTGAAGTCAAGCTATATACAATGAATTTGACTCCAGCTTCAACAAGAGGCCATAACCCATTTGTTTCATTTCCTTTTTTAAATGCCATCTGTAATAGTGATTTTTTTCTCCCCCTCTTTGAAACTCATCTCAAATTGTGCCAGTTTCTTCAACAGAATAAGGGATAAAGGGGCACGTAATAGCTTTGATTTTAAAGGAGGATATTAAGCATGTCTGGTTTGACTCTGAAGTGTTTACAACCACATCAGCTTTTGGCAAGTATCCTTTAGAATTTGGCATCCATTGAAGGAGGGCACAATAGCAGCAACTGTCTGAGTTACAAGAATAACGATAGAGCAAATGAGATGCTTCTTTTCTTTGGTCCCTGTCAGACCCTGGTGAACAGAGTTCATCCTACAGAATAGCTTGAGACTAATACCAGTTATGTTTTTGTTATACACAGGGGGCATCCATTACTTTTTCACACTGTGACCAGTTTAAGCCTCCCACAGCCATTTAACAGGACACTTCCATGGACTTGGGGCTTGATTGTTCAGCGTTGCTTGCTGAGTTTGGCGTCAGCTCGATGCGCGTGTCTGTGTGGGAGCGGTTCCTGGCACCGTCCCCGGTGTGGGATCGGCTCCTTGTTCCCTCCCCAGTGTGAGACCGGCTCCTCGTGCCTTCCCCAGTGTGAGACCGGCTCCTCTGTCCTTCCAGAGAGGTTACGCTGGAGCCGGAAGCTGTCCGGGACCTCATCAGCCTGGTCATGCTAGCAGAGGGAACTGGAAGAAGAGTCTTTTGTTAGTGCCTTGCTTCCTGGGCTTGGAAGGAAGCCCTCGCCTTCCCCTCCAGCTTTAACCACCTTGGAGAAGCGTTCAAGGTTGAATATATACTTTTCATGGTAGCTTTATGAGCAGAAGTACTACTACAGCTCCAGGCACCCCGTTAAGGAGCCCAAATTACTAAGGCAAAATTGGTGGCCAGAGCTGAAGGATTTAAGACAGAGCTTTATGGCATGGTGCTGTGGCTGCAACGATCCAGGGGAAAACTAAAAAGAGACCCAGAGCTCCTGTTACTTTCAGATGTTTAACCTTTGTGGCAGCCCAGGCTAGCAATGCATCTACACAGCAGCAGTTCAGAAGTACAAACAGCTACAGATCAAAGCAGTCTCTGAACTAAGGTGGTTTTACATGTGGTGTGCAGTACATGAATCATATCCTGTGATGCAACAAGGGGACACTATTACAAATATTCACGTTAAAAATATAAAGTAAAGCAGGTATTTGTGGGTATAGGCTTTCTACACTGCCCTCTACTCTTCAGTAACAAAATTTGGTCTGAAAACCAGACACCACAGGGCTTTTCCCCTCCCCCCCCCCTTGCAAACGCAATTCAACAGGGCAAAGATCACACATCTTTCTTATGGAAGGTGAACCATTCCATAAGACCAATACTTACTGTATCCCATTCCCTGAACAAAGTATTTGAAAGCTTCTGCAAGCTTGGCAGGCTGCAAAAGAAAGAGTATTGTTGTATGCAATGCTCAGCAAGTTAGATTACTAAATTATAGATGCCACAGATGCCCTGTCTTAGCAGGGACATCATAAATATTCTCTGGGTTCTACTGGATGTTTGAAAATTTCATTTACAAGATAGAATTCCACCACTCCCTTCCCAATTCTTCTCCCTCACACCATTAGTTTACCAAATGGACACATGCATTTATGAATAAGATTTCCAGAGAAGTGACTACATGTGGTCTAAGACTGGCCCAAACTTTGCTCACACAGTTACTGAGGCAGGTTAGCCCAAGTAAAACAACTGGCCTCACAAAATACATACAGCAGTTCATACAGGGTCAGTAATGGAGCAATTCCTAATCAGCAGAGAACAAATTCTGCTAGTCAGAGCTGATAGTTACGTTGATAGGGCAAAAAATCCTCCGCAGGAATACACAAGCACAACTGCCTGTGACTGACATTCTTGCAAAAAGGCACTCATTACTTTTCTCAGCTGCTGACACAGGGGCCAAATAAGGCCCCCCAACCTCAATTACTGCACATGCCAATACTGCCTATAATTTTTTTTGTCTAATTCTTTCTGATTCAGTGCAGAGAATGGACTCTGTGTAACAGAAGCGAGACACATACTGCTGTGTGGCTTTAAAAAAGCCTTTTCCCCATCCTGCTGTTAGAGCACACACTGCCTGTACAGGGACTTCTTAGCTGCATGTAATTACAAATCCAGTTTCCTCCTTGAGTTCATGAACACCACATTATCTCTCTTACAAATCTGTTTAGATGTTGGATCACATTCTAAAGCTGATTTACAGGTCAGCTCTTTCAGTAAGGCCACACTAGAGCATAGGTAAATTTTAACTTTCCTCGCCTGGTTTTATTAGCGGCCTTGGAATTTATGCCTAAATATATTTCAGAAACTCTAGTTCATCCTCAGCCAAGCCAAGTCAGTGTATGCAAGAGCACAGCGTTATTATTTCCTGCCTCCCACTTTCCTGATCTATACTATAAATAGTCCAAATAAAAATATGTTTTAACACACTAGTGCTCAAGCCTTAATCCATGTTAGTTTAGTAGACAGGCATAAAATAGTACCTCTGCATTCCCACCTCAGATCTTTACTTGGTTAAGACTTAATTAGTGGAAATAGTATACCCTCCCCATCTTAAATTTTGCGCTTCACTGGTCTTTAAAGGAAAAAGAAAGCTCAGATGACCAACTGACATCATCATTTGTGAAATCATAACCATCCTTCTTGGCTGACATTTGGGAACAGCAAGTACCCTACAGGAAAACATTCATTTGTTGCAGTCTGACATGCTGCAGAACAGGATTAGTAGGATTTTCATCAGCTAAATCCTACCTGGGAAACTTGAGGGAGCCCACCACAGTCAGCCATCTGAAATGAGACAAGAACAGCCAGTTAGCATAATGCCAGCGGAACTCATTTATGCTCAGGATATGTTGGCAAAAAAACCCATTTCCTTCTGTTGTGTGAGTAACACATGTAGATGAATGCATCAAAGTAAGCAGGTTAAACATTTACAAAAGCTACGATTGCACCCCAGGAAACCCCAAAATGTCTCAACCCCCAGGCAAAGCATTGGCTGGAGCTACAAATAAATGTTTTTTGTTAGGCAGTGGTTACCAGTTTCTTAGAAACTAGCCTATTAGTCCTGGTTAAAAGTTCAGCTCTGAATTACAATAATGTGACTCGGTGTTGACCTGAATGACAAACAGGGGAGAGAAAACAAACACCTAAACCCTCAGAGGCGAGAGGGAAAAACGATTTGCTGAGATTGCGGATGGCAAGCATCAGCCTGACTTGCCAAGGGAAGCACAGAAAGCCAAATTAGAAAAGCTATCTTGAGTGCATGCAATATTTTTGGAGCACTTCATTTTTCCTGCCACTCCACCCCTCAAAGTCAACCCAACAAAAACAGTCCTGTTCCAAGGAACACCACAAGCTGAAAACAGTTGAGTGTAAATTACAGGAAACCCCAAATCCTATCTAGGATTAGTTAGCAGCAAAACAGGCCTGTAGCAGGATCTAGCATCAGCCGTATCCCTGGACTGAGCAGAGGCTGGCCACTGACAGAGGACCTGAGATAGTGTCAGATTTTTCCTGAGGGTGAGTCTGTCATGTCCACGTGGTTGGTCAGCAGTAGGCTAACTCCTCAATGTTAGGAGGAAAAAGCATTTTTTTTTTTTTAAATTGTTGATTTTAAATATTCAGTGACCAGTTCAATGAGGAGAGATGCAGTAAAAGTTCCCAGCAGAAGCATGACCAAACTTGTTTCACCATTTGCATACTATTACACTCATTCCACTTCGCTTCATCAGGAATGAGCTGAAGATAGCACCCACACTCTGAATGCCAAGTATTAGCCAAAGCCTTTGCATGACATTTTGCTGTTTGGAAAAGCATTTTATCAACTTTGTGGAAACTAAGAGTAATTTCCAATGGTAAGATGACCTGGATTGTGCCCTCACAAAAGGCAGGATGACAAAACAACTGTATTCATCCAACACTGCTGTTGAGGGACAGACAAGCACAGCAACAGGAAGAGATGGTTTGCACTTCTACTCTGCTGATGGCTTTCTTCAAACCTTTCTAAACACCTCAAGATCAATTTTGCCAGCTCTAGCAAAATTCATTACGGGTATGTGAAATACTGAGCCTTTCAAGACTCCCCCGTCATGTTTTAAAATGGAGGAGCTGAGAAATTCCCTGCTGTTAACCTTGACAAAAAGCCCCCGGCCTCATTTAGTGGGATACGACTAAAATACCCTTACCCTGAAGGAAATGCCTTTCCACATCAGAACTGGATTCTCACTGTGTTATCCGTACTGCAGCACATCACTCTGGTTCTGCTTTTTTAGTTAATTCAGCTGATTTTAAATGATGGGATGTTTATTTAGAAAAAAAATAGCTTTTGTTATTACCTTCAGAAGCGTGGTCCTTGTTGGGTCCAGCTTTGAGTTGCATTCAACCTATATTAAAAGAATAGCAGCATAAGGCATTACACACAAGATTTAAATTATGACCTGCTAAAATAAAACAGATTAAATACCTTGTTTTTCAGCTTAATACAGACTAAACTGAGTCTCTTAGGCTTCTGTATAAAGGCTCAATGTATACACAGACATCTTTAAACCTGTAATAAAGGCTCTATGTATACACATATACATCTTTAAACTTGACCTGCTAGGTCAAGTCACATTTCTGACTGTATTCTTTCCCATGTACAAACCAACCCATTAGGTGGGAATTATTCTGGGATTCCAGTGGCAAGTCTTGTTTATCTTGTGATCTGGGGTCATCTGGTAGCGTCCCAAGTGGTGAGCAGCCCTATGGCCACAGGCCAGCAGTCTGGGCATGCCCACTGAGGCACAACATTTGAAGTCATCCAGTCATCTGGGGCGAGTTACAATGGTCAAAAAGAAGCTCTTCGCTTCCATAGTGACCCAGGGCATGGCTCCAACACCACAGAACAAGTTGAAATACCAGCAGCAGATCCCTCTCAAAAGGAAAATATTTGCGGTTCACTGGAACTGCTGTGGCGATTGTTCCTAGCGCAGGAACTATTAAATAATGCTGCACAGACAGAGGGGACAGACAGCGAGGTATTCATGGCAGCTCTCCCGCGGTCTGAAAGCGGAGAGCCAGCTGGGCTGGATCGATAGCCAGCAAGGTTGCTGCATGGGCACGAGCTCTGATGGTCTCACACAGCCCCTTGGAATGGGGGAGGACGGGGTGATATACCCACCACAGCATCCACCGCCGGGGAGCTGTCGCCAACCACCAGGAGAACGGGGCATCTGCAAGGAAGCACACAGAAGAGGTTTGATCTCTGATCAGTCCAGGTTTGCCCTAAGCTGCATTTTGTCGGTGGGAGGATGAGACAGCTAAGTGTTTGAAAATGGTTTTGTTTGTATTCCAGACCTTAAACACATCAGATCCATGGTATGAGCTGCAGATCTACTGACATGCCCCCATACCTTGCCTGAGATTCAATCAATCATAGAATCAGATTGGCTTGGGTTGGAAGGGACCTTTAAAGATCATCTAGTCCAACCCCCCTGCAGTGAGCAGGGACACCTTCCACTAGATCAGATTGCGCAGAGCCCTGTCCCGCCTCACCTTGAATGTTTCCAAGGATGGGGCTTCTACCACCTCTCTGGGCAACCTGTTCCACTGTTCTCCACCCTCATTGTAAAACACTTTTTCCTAGTATCTAATCTAGATCTCCCCACTTTTAGCTTAAAATCCCTTGTCCTGTTGCTACATGCCCTATTAAAAAGTTTGCCCCCATGATTCTCTTACACCCCCTTCAGGTACTGGAAGGCTGCAGTAAGATCTCCAGAGCCTTCTCTTCTCCAGGCTGAACAAGCCCAATTCTCTCACCCTCTCTTCATAGGAGAGGTGTTCCAACCCTCTGATCATTTCTGCAGCCCTCCTCTGGACCCGCTCCAGCAGCTCCATGTCTTTCTTGTACTGACAGCTCCAGAGCTGAAGAACATCTCCTATGCCCCATCCAGCAATCAGCCCTTCCCAGTGCTCCTATTCCTTGTTTTTGTAAGAAACCAGATGTGGTCATCAGCATAAAAATCTCACCCCCACCCCCCTTGCCCTTTGAGCTCCAACTTTTGGATCTGTCATCTGAATTCAACCAGACTGGCAGTAGAGACTCAGTGTCTCCTGTGTGTAAACACCAGCAGCTGAACAGAGAGGGACTTGACAACTGTTTCATTAATGGCTAATTATTACACTATTACATAATTAGCAACTGTTAATAGCTAAAAGCTATTAGAAGATTGGCAGATAGCCTTTCTCATACCTGCTGCATCTTCCTGGAAGTTTGTTTCTAAGCGATTTTGTTTATGTTCTCTTGGTTGCACAGGCACAGCTTAAGTGCATTCAGAGCTATAGCTTCCATCAATTAAGACATATTTCCAGGTGAAGCTAAGTACATCTACTTTTTAAGTAATTACTCTGTAAACCTAAATTTGCAGATACACTGTGACAAACTACTACTTAGCTTTCCATTTCAGCCAATATGACTCTGAAGTTTGAAGAGGGGAAGTCTTCCTAACGGTTGTCCCTGACCTGCAGAAATTTCTTATCTCTACACAAAGTTACAAGACCCTTTCCTAGCACATAAGCACATTCAGCTACAGCTCTGCAGTGCATATGCAGTGCACCCACTCACCCCACCTCTTAGCTCACATCATATACATGTGAACGGGCAGGATATAAAATACTTACTGAAGGGTGACAACATTTATTCCAGGAACAGGGCGCTCAATCTCTAGGTCTCGCCGACTAAAAAAAAGTGGAGAGGACAAAGGCTCTTGATACACTGAAAGTTTACAGATACTTCTATATTCTTCTAGTTTAAAGAAAGCACTGACACATATGTTAATTTAATCTGACATGTTGTAGCTTCCACAATTAATGAAGAACCACTCAGACTGAGGTATCAATGCCTTAGTTCTGTCCCAGCATATCATCTTTCTCCCCACAAATGCACAAGGCCCTTCTCCCATAAGCAAGCCACCTGAGATCCCTAAAGGCACTATCAAGCAGAACTTTACACTAGGGGAACACAAGTAACTCCACCACACAAGTAATGCTGACTCTAAGAGCTGGAGAGCCTCTTAAAACAGTCTGCAGTTAGAAATCAGGTAAATGTATTTACCTGTTGTAAGAGTTGACAAAGAGGTGAAGGTTGGTTTGATTCATATCATTAATAATATGCTGACGGTAAGTATGGATCAGGTCATGGTTGCTGTGAATCTCTTCCTACAGTGGAGACAGAGTCGTTCAGAATAGGGGCTATTTTCTGAAAGGATCTGAACACATGGCACAGCAGTCATGTATCAGACTCATATCTACACAACAGGAGTGCACCTTTATGGAAGGAAGAAGTTCTAGCACCCAGCGGTGTCACCCAGAATAAATACTAGTCTCAGGTTTTAAACCGAAAAATGTTGTTCTAAGTATGTTGTGGTGTCAAGACCTTACGATTGCAAAACATGTTGCAGTGCAAATGGTTACAGTCAGACAAGGGTGAGGTTTTAAAACAAAATAAGATTCAGGGTAAGAAGCTCAATGAAAGTTTCCAGGGTAAAGCAGATGTTGCAAGCTTACAAGGATATGTAATGTGGAACTCAATTTCACAACAGTAAATAACGAAGCTTTAAGGACTTCAAATCACTAACATTTTCAAACAGTTTGGTTCTAAAGTCTGTATAGATTAGTTCCTTGTTCTGATGGAATAGAGTT
The DNA here is from genome assembly GCF_000690775.1 of Eurypyga helias. NCBI lineage: Eukaryota > Metazoa > Chordata > Aves > Eurypygiformes > Eurypygidae > Eurypyga > Eurypyga helias. Next base: position 21,325 of record NW_010257324.1, read on the forward strand.
TTCCACTGTACTTACAATCAGTTTCAAGCACAGCAAAGTAGCCTGAAAAAACAGTATAGCACTTTCCAGGAGAGGAGGCTTGCACGGAAGAGCACCATTACCTTTCCCAGAGTTACAAACATCTTACACCACAAGTCTGTGGTGTAATTCTGCTCAGAACATGAGCATATACAATGCTTATACTCATGTTTGTGTGTTGGATATCTAAACAAAGAGCCGCTCATCCTAGAGTTGTCATGACTGAGATGCACTTGAGTCACCAGGACACAGCAAGCCCTACGGCAGCATATGACCTCCAAAATGCTGGGAACACTTGTATGAATCCTATCCCACAGTTTGTTGTTTAAGTGAAGCTTTCTCCTCTCCTCCCACCCCTAAGAGGTAAATACAGATGACTGAATACATCAGAGGAATCTTTTGAACATCCTTACCTTTCCAAAAAGATGTGAAATGACCATGTCTGGTAAAGCATTTGTCCAACCTGAAATCTGAACACAGATTATTTAAGTATTAGACACTAAAACAATCCTTGAACAACTTGAAGATTTAATTACCCATAAATAGATCGAGGGATGTTTCTCTGCTATCTTTATATGTACAATATCCTAGACTGATATTCTTTCCCTCCTGCTCCAACTATATGATCATTAGGCATTGTTCATATTTGAGTCACTCAGAGGATGTCTTTACTAATGCAGTTAGAAACAGAATGGCTGAGAGAGCTGGGTCTGTTCAGCTTGGAGAAGAAGAGGCTGAGGGGGGATCTTATCAATGCTTATCAATATCTAAAGGGTGGGTGTCAGGAAGATGGGGCCAGGCTCTTCTCAGTGGTGTACAGTGACAGGACTAGGGGCAATGGCCATAAACTAGAAAACAGAAGGTTCAACCTGAACCAGAGGAAATACTTCTTCACTGTGAGGGTGACAGAGCACTGGGACAGGCTGCCCAGAGAGGTGGTGGGGTCTCCTTCTCTGGAGACTTGCCAACGCCGTCTGGACTTGTTCCTGTGTGACTTACTCTAGGTGATCCTGCTCTGGCGGAGGGGTTGGACTAGAAGATCTCTAGAGGCCCCTTCCAACCCCTTCCTCTCTGTGAATCTGTGGAACACACTACTAGTAGCATAGGTATAGATGGAGTCACTCCCTGCAAGAGCACCAAGCAAACCAACCAGATGGGTGTCATTTAACCTCACTGCTCAGTGCTCCCTAACAACCCACACTAACAATATATTTGAGCTGGTACCTAAAAGTTCATGTGCTCTTGATTTGGAAGGACACAATGGTCTGGGGCACCTGCTGTACATCTAAGGTGAGCAATATTTTATACTTCCAGATCAAACTTAAAATAAACTGGTATACAAAGTTAATTTAAAAAAAATAGTAGTAACTCAGCCTTGGAAGAATGCTACATCCCAGCTCTGAAAGTTTCTCATAGTATATGGTTGTCATTACATTTAGTATCACCCTAGACTCTTACAATGGGTTGACTATGTATGTTTAAAAGATGACACACTAATACTCGTATTTCTCAGTGTTTATGAACAGCTGCCATGCACTTGAACATGACCCTGAATGATAAACTTTATCAGTTCCCCCTGAAAAAGTGTTTTAACAGGTTAAACCTGAGAGACATGTAACATTTATACTTATTTATATACTGGCTCCAGTTAGATTTTTGAAATTAGTTCTCAGCATCTGTTTTCCCACACTGCAATCTTCCTTACAACTACAAAAGGATACAGTTAACAGCAGCTTCTTTGTACCTAAACATTGTCACTTAAAAGTCTGGTTGTATGGACAGTCTGTCCACAGTTACTGTAGCTAATGCCCTTTGAGTCTTTTTTGGCATCTAAGGCTCAAGATTGATGACTGAAACCTAGAAGATGTGAACTAGAGCACAGAAAAATGTTCAGAACAACATTTTGGACTCTGCTGGTAAACAAAGCCATGGACAAGAATGAACTGAATGTTACACTATGTTGAGAGGAAGTTGTTTCCAAAACTACCCTGTTTCCAGGTTAAACTAGATTTTCCCCAGCAGTTACTAGCTCTTAAGAGCTTTCCGTACCCAGTAAATCCACTATAGCATGAGCATCTGTTTTCTCAAAGTACCTATTTTTATCATTAGCCCTACAAGCGGTACATTTGCAAACAGAAGAATAAGCCCCAAAGGAATTAGGCTGGGATATTTTGTATCTGCAGCCATGTCTTGACACACAAACTTGCCTAGTTCCTCATGCCTGACAGGCTTGCAGTATGATTTATTTTTTCTAACTTTTTTTTTTAAAAGTTTACCTTAGTTGCTGCCCAGTCCATCCAACCTTCAGCACAAGGGTTTACATTAATGAGAACTAATCCCTCCACCATGTCTGCATGGTTTAACTGCAAAAGAAAAAAGATTTAAGATTCCTTACATACCCTTTGCAAAATGACACTCAACATCAAATTTAATTTAGTGAATTATCTACTCGGGAGGAAGGCAGTGGGTCTAGTTTTATCTTGCACAAAACAAGCGTATGTATGCAAAAAAATTTTCATTACAGCCATTCAACTGAGCAGCTGGAGAACATTAAGATTTAACTACTTCTCCACCCTCAGTTTAAATAGAGAACTCCCATTAAAAAAACCTTCTGCAAATTAACTGGGTAGAGCCCAGGCCTTAAAATGGAAAGTCTAGGTCTTCTGGATTAGCTATCCTGTAGATTGCGGTATTTCACTTAAAAGCCTAACTGCTTACTTAAATGGGCATGGCAGAGCAGGAATTCTCTGCACACGCTACGGGAGTGACAATGCATCACGGAAAGCAGGTCCCAGGCTTTAGGGAAGCTCCCTGAAACTCACAGCAAATCTGGTTAAGATGTAGGCACCGGCTCCAGTTCCCATTCCGATAACGGTCTTCAGCCTGCACAGCGATAAAACGGAAGAGACAGATGAGTAAGACCACACCAAAAATAAACCAACCCGCATCAGCAGTCTTCCTCTTTCACATGCCAGCGTGTATCTACAGAAGGGTGGGTTGCAGCTTGGGCAAACTGTGGACCCTCAGCAATGCCACCAGCCCCCCAGCAAGGAGCTCGACATACCAGCTGGTTTGTTTTCGGCAGATTTGCAGGACACTGGTCCTCACGCACTGCAGTGAGGGCAGCAGCAATTCTCACTTATCTTTAAGTAAATATACTGAGCAACCCTAGCATTGTTCTGATCCTGGAAGGAAATGGTTATTTTCTGCCAGAAGAACTTGTACGATACAGTCCTGAAATCTCCAGCCTAAATAGAAAGCTCCCCTCTCCACAGGCTCCCCTTGCCCTCCCCAGTACAGCTATCCAACCGGGACACCGACTCCTCTCTAACAGGGGGCTGGCAGGGAAACCTCTCATGCTATCCAGCCACAGAGGTGATTAAGTTTAAACTGCATAACCAAACAGGGCAGAGACAAACCAAATATTTGCATTAACTGAAATTGGTTTTAAAGCATTGCCTTCAAGGACTTAGAAAATAAATACATGAAAGGGAAGACTAGACAAAACCACTCAGAAAAACAGGTTATAAAATGCTTTTAGGAAAATATCTGAGGATAGTTTTCATTCTCATTAGCAATAATAAATCAAGGCTTTGGAAGTACATTCCAGTTTAATTGATTTTCAAGTACTGACATAATATTAGTATTTTTTCAGTGCAAGAGCAGAATTAGCCACCCTGTGCCTTACATCAGGCGGTTCAAAACAACGCAACTCAAGAAGGTTCTGAGGTAAGCTGGTCCATAACAGCTGGTTAAAACAGTGTCTAAAATGGGATGCTGGTCTGTGACTAAAACCCCTGCCGTCAGACCAGCTTGTCCATTCTCCAAGGATGCCTAACCCTGGATGCCAGGTTTTTCTCTACTTGAGCTGAAAACCACTTGAAGGTACCTACCTGCACTCTTTAATGTGTACCAGGAGCACCAGCTCTGCAGAAAAGATACCTTCCTCAGCAACAGCTCCTGCTAAAGCTAAGCTTTAAGGATGGACACACATCTAAACCTGTTGTGGGTAGACAGAGGACTACTGCCACCAAGTCCTTCCACATCAGCAACCTGGCATCTGCCCTTGGTAAAAGAGGCTGAAGGAGTTGGGACTGACCCTCTAAGACACTCAAGCCACAGAAACAAAACAGTAAACATCTTCAGATGGGACTATGTGGGTTGTTTTCTGCTAACCACACAGGAAAACATGGGTTGTTACAGTGAGAACAACAGATTGACTGTGTCCTGCTCCTGTAAGGGCAACACACAAAATACTGGAGGAAGCCCCTAAATTAAGCACATGGGATGTCACTCAAAGTTGCTTCCTGTTTAAAAATAAACACACATTTCAAAAAAGGCCAAAAATTAACTTGTCAGAAACAGAGGCAAAAAATGATCCATCTATAACACAGGAATTTAAAAACAACCACAACCGTAACTCTAGCATACAGGATGCTCGATAGCCAGACCAAAGCTTGAGGAACACCACAGGCAAGTATCTGCTCTGCCCTGCTCTTTTGGTATGCCACATGGAGAGAAGAACGAGGAAAATTAAGCAAATAATTCTGCACTCACCCAAACTGTTTCAGGATTCCAGGCAGCATTTCAGCCAGCTGATCCATGGAGGGATACACGTACCTACAACAAATATGTGTTTGTGGAGTTACTACACCACTTGCAGTAGAGTAGGCTGGGATATTTAGAGACACAGTGGTCACTGTAGATTTAATACCAAATATGCTCATTACAAGATTCCTGACAGTATGATCTGAACTTAAATCAGGAGCTAGCACAAGTCAGTCATTTAGCCGAATTATGAGCATCATCTACATGGTACCTTATGTAAGTTACATGATGATAGATGCCTGGTCCAACTGAGAGCAAAACAGACCATAATGAATCTCTCCCAAGAAAAGTTAACATTTAAAACTTGTGAAAAAGTTTGAACATGAGAGGTCAGTTTCCAACCACAGTCACCACATTTGTACTTCTGGTCCACCACCAAAAGGTTTCCCCATATTGCACAACCACAGAATACAGCAATGAGATGTAGATCTTTGGCAAGTAATTTGCACATGTGTTTTTAAGGACACACAGATTAGCGTAGGATAAATGAGGATAGCTCTCTTAATATTTATGGACTAAACGAGGGCTTAGGAAAGTCTGTGAAACTGCTGAGGAAGTTCAGTAAAAGCAGCTGTCAGTTAATGCTCCTGGTCTTCCAGAAACTATTCTGAGGGAAAGAAATTCTGAGCAAAATCTCAACTGAGCTGCACATGGAAAAAACCCATCCGAAGTAGCTGGAGCACGTCTGTGCAGAAGGTATCCAAATCTCTGCTTCCCATCAGGACTACATCTACAGATTTTCTAGTTTAGTCTCCAAATTAAAACCAAACATTGCAAAACTACTTAAAGTTATTTCCTTAGATTTTCTTGTTGGGAAATTAAACCTTGTCATGACATAAGCTAGTGTCACCACAACAGCTATGACTTAACTTGAACATGCTGCTGTCCCAGCTGGAGGGCTGGGACAGATAATACAGCTTCTTGTGCCGTCGTCGTGATATTATTGAGCATTGGTCTTTACTAGCACAGATCATGATGGTTCCCCTGTGCAGCTGACAGCTCAGAAGTATTAGCGCTTGTTCAGGACATGAGGGTTAAACACACTCGTGTGTTAAGTGTGTTAAGCTTAATGCATGGGTGGGGTGGTGGTGAAGTAGCTTTTAGGCTGCTCTGGTAGATAACTGGGCCATTGCAGTTAACACTAGCTGAGAACCTGGCCCATCGTGACCTCCTCAGCATCAGACCAGCTTAATTTTTAAGAAGGGAAACAGACTGGCTAAAGCAATAAGGGTACATATAAGCTCCTTAATACCTAGTTCTTCCAGAATAACTATTCCTTGCCTTGTAACCTCCCCTCAGCATGTTGGCTGTTCCCTTCCTCAGCCAAGCTGATTCCTGTCCGAAAGGAATCTTAAGGCAAACCAGTCTCATTTGAAGTAAATGGGACAAGCATTTTGGTAAAGACAGTGCTCACTGCACACAAGGTTTCCAAGGGTTACAGCATCATACAGGGTACAGTTAGGGGTATGCACCTACCTATGATATTCTGTGGGGGCTTCACTGTTCTGTTACTGCTCAACAACTTGCATTTTCCAGGTAGGTTATCAAGTTTACTTATCAACCTCTGCCATTCCATAAAAACCATGGATTTCATTTAGTGGCTAATTTCTATCCTGTTTATAGGAACAATTTAGTTTTGTATTTGTATTCAGGACATTGTCAGTTTAAATATAGAATTACCTGATTTTCTAACAGATGCAGGTATCTGTCAGTGAACTGCTTTACAAGCAGTCTAGTTAGAGATAAACCACAAAATTACAACCCCAAAGTCTACTGTGACCTGCCCAAACACAAGAGAGCCCTCAGAGTTCCAGTACCTTAGAAACAGAGGTTCAGGATTTAAGTTCAAAAGCCAACCACTGTATCTGCTGCAAGCGCTTTTTAATTAAATTGCACATCAAGATGTTTTTTTCCAGAAAGTGGATAATTCTGAAAGCATGGGCCGTTTCCCTGACAACTCACCCCGTTTGGAAAGACGGTGCTCCATCCTGCTGACCAGGTGCATCCACATGACAGACTGCAAAGTGCTGGGTGATTTCTTGCATATCCTCAAAGTTGAAGAGAGGATTGAAGCAAGTTTTATCTTAAGAAGAAAAAGAAAATACAAAATAATTATGCTGAGTGGAAATAGTAAGTTTTCAGCTATTATAAAATCATTTATTAACCTGTCCTGCAAGTTAATGAGCTATGTCATAGCCTGAAAAAAGTGGCATTCCTTTATTTCTAAGAAGGAAAGGCCAGTAAAGCCCTGCTAACAAAGCAACCTGTACCAACCTGCTTTAATTCCTTGAACCAAAAACCCTGAACAGCTCCTTCCTCATGGCCAGCTGAGGTTTACACATGTTATTTTGGTACCTTTCAGAAGTATTTGTTTGGTGTATCAAAATCTCAAACAATTATTCTTTATGCAAAGTTAAAATACTAATAAACACAGCCAGGAGTATTCATCCCAGGTTTTAGCTTAGATGAAATTATTCTTTTACTTGTCCAGTCATTTTTCTTTGGATTCTGTCAAAACAGATGGAAAAAGTATCCAAGGCTGAGATCGTGACTTGTGCGTTTGCCCAAACATTACAAGATAAACATTACATTACATGATCGGCTGCTGCAGGCAGCTCAAGACAAAAGCATCCTTCTGGGATACTCAATGCTGTAGGCTCCCAGCTTTGAGGTGATCTGATATTTGACTTTTCAAGCAATATTAATGTGGGGAGAAGTTTAGCATATTTTCCTCCTGGAGTGGAAAACATGAATTTGAACACGATCTTGGAGATGCCTAGAAAAGAGTTCAATGTTCTCTGTGTGTTTCTGAATGTCCTCAAACTACAAAACAAAATTAAAATCATAGCAGAATATAAAACATTTTTAGCTAAAACCTGCGTTAGGACAATAGGCAAGTTTGGGAGAAGGTTCCTGCCCTTTCAAAGGGAGGGAAAGTTTATTCACCACAGACTAACTCTAGAAAGAAAAAAAGTCTTATTCGAAGATGGGATTCATATTAAGCTCTGCCCTGATCCACTAAAAATCCAAAATAAAAGTAAGGCAGTTCCCCCCAAAAATGGCAAGAAAATGGGTGGGTTTTTTTCTTATGAGTAATATCTGCCCCCTCAGAAACTGCCAGACTTTAAAGATCCGCAGGCGGTTTTGAATGTAATATCGATAACTGATTAAGAAATAGTAAGTTGTGTGAAGCAAATAGTACTGGAGAAAAGAACAAATTAGACCAGATCTCGATATTAGGTCATTATATTCTTGTATATGTCAGAAAAATGCCTTTCATCTTAAAGTTATTTTCTTAATACCGGCTAAGGACACAATGCCCACACTCATTTCACCATCCTGGTTTGACATGTAATTGACACAAACCCACAGCACCATGAAACTGGTTATCAGACAGGAACCCAAGACAAAGCATCAGCAGAGTTGCTTTCAGTCCTGCTGGCAATACATCCTCAGCCACCCCCCACAGATGTGTCTACAGCATTTACACACACTCACTACGAGCTACCAGAGACCTTTCACTCCTTTAAATTATCACTGCAAAGTAAATAACTGGAATATTTAAAAATCTGAGAATTAGACCTGCTGTAAGAGGAATTAGGTACCATTTAACAGGTTGCAATGGACATAAACAAGCAAGGATGTGGGAGAGGTTTCCTAACCATGGTCGCTTCCACACTTTTGATTTTCAGCAGTGTTCAGGAACCAGGCCATACCTGTGTTATTAAACTAAAAGTCTACTTACGGTTCAGCCCGATGTCATGGTAGGTGAGGATAGCTGGCCGGTTCCCTCTGGGAGTCCCACACATGGTGACATGGACTGAGCCATGCACAGTCTCCACATCTTGCTCCTGGCCAAGAATAAGAAGAATCCATTAGGGGCTTGTCGAAGTGCTCCCCAAACACCTGCTGCAGCAGACCCTGCCTGACCAAGGGCACAGGTTCTGCCCCATCCCAGGGTCTGCCCACAGCCCCAAGCCTCTCCGTAATGGTGGGGGTTCTCAGCTGTCATTTTACATGTGGCTGTCACCTACTCTAGACCACAGACAACTACAGAGGCACTTAAGATGCTAGCTCTAACCACAACCTGAGGGAATAGTTAAAGAGTTTGTAATGTCATTAAAAGAAAAATAACAAGCAGTTCATAGCAACACCTAAAATAACAGTTTACAACTATGAGTAGCAACATTTGCAGAAGTTGCCAAGATAAAATACTTCTGTTTTCTAGGAAAAGCACTTTAAATCAACAAGTAACTACCATTCCCCAAAGAAAGCAGTATTAAGTAGCCTGTACTGGCCATAAAGACTTATCACACTCTGAGGCCTTGTGGCTATAGCAGCCTTCCCCAGTAAACATGACCGCCACATGTGTTAGCTTTATGGCTTGCTATGTATAGACCTGAGCATAAACCCAACTGTCTGAAGTTTGCTAAAAAGCAGCATATCCACAACACTGCCGTAGTGATTATCAGAGAAACAATGTTAAGAAGCATACTGCTAGTATTTGACATAACAGGAGTTTTTATTATGTGATGATCTTAAAGCCAAGAACACCTTTATTATCAAATCTACGACCCCCTGAGTACCATCTTTTATTTATTGATGTCTATGTAATTTAGATGTGACTCTGGTTGTACTAACATCCACAACATACGGAACAGCTTTCTTGTTTCTTACTCTTGAACTTCAGATGGGTATAAGCAATTTCTTATTTTGCCAACATGTGTAAAAGGAATCACAGAACAGCAGTTGCGACACATATTTACAGTACCATTACACCCACATACAGTCAAGGCCGTATATAGTCAGTAGCCACTCTCAGCATTTCACCAGAATACTTTATGTACTGTACAGGACAGTCAACCATGTCATTCAGTACCACGTACTGCCTGTGGCTGCCGGGCTTGCTTGACTCGCTCTGTGCAGTCATACCCAGAAGCAAAGTCCAAGTTAAAGTCTATTAAAAATTATGCTGTAGAAATCAGGCAGATACAGCCTCTACAGAAACCTTTACATAGCAAAACCCAAAGCTCTTCAGATATCTGAGGTAGTAATTTGATTGAAATCTCAGATCCTTAATTTGTTACATGGGATACACCACACATTTTGCTGCAAATAAGGATGCTTGGCAACACCATCCTACATTCCACCCTTTTTCCTTACAATTACACATTTACATCAGTTCTAAGTCACAATTAGAGCAATGAACCAAGATCCACACACATGTACACTGGGTGAGCTGAGCATTGCTGCTATCTGAACTACGGTCCACTGAAACACTAGTGTTCTGCTTTTGTCTCCTTAGCGATTCGTTCCTCTGCATACTCACTGCATTATTTAGCAGGTACGCTGTATCTTCCACATCCAGCACCATCTTTAGGCAAAACAGGTAATAAATCCAGCAAGTCAGATGAAGGACAGTGGCTGGTTTCTACTTTGTCCAAGTAGGAAACTGGGTTATATAGACAAGCTGCTATCCTGCATAGGCTTATAATTCCCATAATGCCCAGCTAGAAAAACCAAAACAGACTTAATTCGTGAGGACGTCATTCTTAAATAGGATTTGAGTCAGGTTGGACCAGGGGAAGTACTCACTCCATAATGCTCAGACATCAAAGATGAACTAAGTCTCTGCCACAGTGTCAGACTTCAAACCTGAGAATCAGTACAGTCTTTCCTGCTGCTGTTTCCATGATTTTTTTTTTAAGTTTAGCTTCACTTCAGGTTTTCTCAAATGCTGCAACACCCCAAACTTATTCTTGATTAAATCAGAAGCAAGTCTTTTCCTAAAAGCCAGGACTAAAATTTCCAGTGAGAACACCAATTTTTCAGTCTTTTGTGTAAGTCAGAATGATTCCCCACAACAACAAAAAAAGAGAACTTTAAATGCTTGAAAGCTATTATTTTCCAAGTGGAAAAGCAACAGTAATGTATTCTTACATCAGTCATACTAATGTTACTGTACATTTCATTTTTGGAAGAAAATAGGGTATTGTAGTTAAATTATACAATACTCCAGAAGATATTTGCAGTAGCAATTACTAAGAAGAGCAATTAATATTTTCCACATTCCATCTTCCTTCTGTACATAGATAATTTTCAATACAAAGCATGAAAATCGATAGTTTGGCAACCTTAACACCAGTAATGATATTGAGCTATACTGTGTAACACACCTCCTTTTGAGTGTGGAATATAGAAAATATTTCCTCAGTTAAAGACTAATAGGCATCTCCCATAACCGCATTTTTCTTGATAGATCCTTCCAGTAGCAGCACCGAAAACTTAGGAGGTAGATTTTTTTAGGAGGGACCACATTTCAGGGATCCTCCTCCCTTGTGCATGAAAGAAAAATATGTCCATGATAGACAAATCCAGACCCATGAACCTGCATATCCCACTGACCGCCACAGCTAATTCTTCTGGAACTAGAAGCCCGAGTCCAGTTCAAACTCAGTGCCAACTAAAAATAGTTCAGAGACAACAGGCAACCATAGTCCTAATTACTGGCATAAATCACAGTCAGTTTAACAACTGGTTTAATTCCTCATTATCTTCACAGTAAAACTCACCTAATTCAAGAGGGTTGCGCTATTTCTCATTTGTGTGAATTTTTAATGGCAAATACCCAACAGGTTCTCCTAAAACCAATCAATTCAAACCAGTTTCTTTGGTGACATCAAACCAACAACTCCACATTTCTATTGATCCTATTAAAGATCAAGTGATTTGTCTACATGATGTAGGGATGGATGTTTTGAAAATGCAGAGCACTGAAAACAGATGGCAGCACATCCCAATCAACGTCAACATTATAGTAAGAGGCTCTTCACCAACTGATTTGTATTAAAACACTATCTTGGAAAAAAATCCAAGGTACAGTAATCCGATAGAAGGATAAAGATGAACACACCATCTGTTCACATCTCTCACTTCAGACGTGCAGTCTTATCTTAGTGCCCTAAAAACACACATGAAAATTCTTTTGATACATGCAATTTCAGAGAGGCTCTATTAATTTGAGGGAGCTCATCCATTCTAAAGCAGATTTTTGAGGGGGTTCAAGAGACTTTGACGTTTTGTCAGGAGTTTAGAACAGGGAGGCAATTTCTAACTTGATAACACAGGCGAGCTCATTTAGTCCTTCCCCTCTCTACCCCAGCTAAGGAGGACATGGACCGAGGAACATTTTGACAAACAGACAGTTGTTTTCTGAAATATGGGATATGCAACCAAAACAATTTAGGTATCTAAAAAGAAAAGTGATGCATGCACACTAAAACCACCGTATTTTGTATTTTAAGTCAAATACTGCATTCCATCAAGATTATTTTAAAGCTTTCAAATATACGTAATCCTCAGTTACCATCTCATGCTTTTATTTTAAAAATTATGCCTGTTAAATGCACCTCCTTTTCTTGCCTCAGACTGAGGGAAAAGCTTCAGTGCTTTCAAAGAGGATTTAAATCACATATTGCTAGGAGACAGTATATTTTAAGCTCATATTACTTAAGAAATGTAATATTCTACCTGCATATGCTATTTTCCATATTTTTTTCCAGTATCTCGAAGATGAAAAATGTGAGCTTTTAATGTGGTATTGCAATGTTGGGTTTCAAATCCCTTTTGTCCTGAAGTTATTTTACAGTAGGAGAAAAATGCTAAATAGCTACTGCAATACATCGTATGTTCTTCTAAAACCCCAATACCCACCATTCCAGTTATTTTTATCTTTTTTTTTTGTTGAGACTTCTATTTGAAGTTAACTGTGTTAAGAAGAAAGTTCCCCAGTTCAGGTTGTGAACTGGGTACGTTAATAAGTTTTTAGATGCAAATGCAAGTGATTTTTCTAAGGTGGAAGTCAGTAACAAAAACTTTGTTGCAGGAACTGAAACAGATTATTGGGACAGTTGCGCCCAGGGATTCTTCCTAGTCTGATTATCACTGGATCACACTGCTCTGCAAAAAGACAAAACCAGAACCACCACCATCCCTTTCCTTTAGAGGCTTAAAAGGATGAGGAAATCCAGCACACACACTGCAAAGCCTCAAACTGCACCCACTGATGCCAGTGGGAAACCCACCCCATTGTGCCATGAGGACCAACCCATTTGCCTCCCATTGCACGGTGGCTCTTTCAGTCTCTTCTGCATGCAGGAGGAGGAGGGAAAGGAGAAATGGTCCTTGCATGCTGGTGGACATGGATGGCCGTGAGCCATGAATCACAAGGGACAAACTCATCTCTGCCACCTACGGCTGCCACACAGCCTAGAAAGTTTGGTGTAGTTATTGAGAACACAGTCTCCTGATGGAGTGCTCACTTCTGAAGCACAGAGCTAAGAGAACTATATGCAGTGATGAGGTGCCAGGTCTCCACCCGCCCCGATGCCCCCAGGCCAGAGAACAGGCAAATACATCAAACTGGAAACACAATTAGATTGTTTGGCATTAGGCCAAAATAAAGCAGCACAGGGCACACTGCCCTGCACTGGTTTATCATTAATTGTGCTGGAACAGGTTTGGTCAGGAACACTCCCCTTCTTGGGAGGCAGGGGACCTTCATATACATTTTCAGGTAGGTGGCACAGACAGACATACAGTGCTGACTAGAGGTAGCTCAGAGCTGTCAGTTCTTCCATCTCTTGCCATTGCCATCCCCTAGTAACTCCATGAAAGCTTTCCTCCAGAGAACAACACCACACACCTTGCAGTGTGTGCTTCCAGAGCAGTGATACTGCACTATACAGTGGATTATTTCAATAATGCAAAGGTACATTTAACATAAGGCTGTCTAAAACAGCACATTAAATGGGAGTTTCTCAATCTGAAAAACTAGCTATCACTTATTCTTTGAACCTCTGCACCACACAGACAGTCACTACTTTTTCACTACTGGCAGAAACATAGTTATTAACCCAACACTGCATAACTCAACCTCAAAAGGACAGAGCAAGCTGCAAGTGAGATGGTGGACAGCCACATCCATACACGAGCACTACAAAGAGGTCCATCCTGACAAGTGCTGGTCACCTCATTCCCTGGCCAGGTCCATCCTCCTCACATCTGTGGCTCACAGGACAGGTTGCTCGTTAAGAGCACACGAGTTTCCATGTCAGTCCCAAGTGACCTGGGTCCTCCAGAGCCACACATGAATCATAGAATCATAGAATCACTAGGTTGGAAAAGACCTTAGAGATCATCCAGTCCAACCGTAAAACTTCTCTGATGAACTTCTCTGATGAACTAAATCAAGGCTCTCCCAACAACTCCAAACCACCCCTGTCAAATCACCCACAGAAGAACTTAAAGACACATGGGTAGGGTACTTGTGGTTTTAAAGGACCTCCTCTGCAGCAGCCATACTTAACAGATTGAGACTGTTCCACATTTTTCCTTTCTGACTAAAACACCCAAAGATTAAACTCAAAGACAGATCATTAAAACAGCAAGAACTGGCAGAACAGGGCTAAATAACAAGAACCACTGGTCTGGATTAGCGACAGTTAATCTAAAACATGAAAAAAAAAACCAAAAAGGCTTAGAGAATCTGATCTTGCAACTTAAAAAAAAAATCTATATATACACACATGGTTTACAAACCAAGCAAATTTATTCCAAGAATAGAAATGAAATATGGGTCACTTTTGGATTCTTAATCAAAATACAGCAGTACTCCTGTTAGCAAACTTAATCTGGGATTCAGATTTATTTAGAACAAGTGATCAATCTGGACCCAAACAGAAAGCTTCTCCCATGCTGTGCGCAGTCCTGCAGGAAGCTGCATAGTGACAACTAACTTAGATTTATCAAGACTTGAGGCAGTAGATTTCATCGTTAGAAAGGATGATTGAGAAGATTCAAGATTAATATAAAATACAGTTTGACTATAGAAGGAAAAGCCATTGCAAGATGATAAAGATGTTTGAGACAACTGTCTCCACTTCCAGGAAAATGACTGCTGAGTTTGTGATTCACTTTTAATCAATTTGCACAGCACTGAATAAAAATATAGACAGGTACAAATGAAGTGCAATGTGCCACAATGTACAGAAGACTTATTTCCCTCAAGGACCTCTGCCTGCACATTCAAGAGACTATAACAATTTAATAGCTTTCCTTATACCTGAACAACCTACCTCCCGCCCTCCCTGCATCCCACTGATAAAAGAGACCTGGTGAGCCTTTTGCCCACACGCTCTTTCCTGTCCTCAGCGGTGGGAATTCACTGCCCACTGTGGAGGCAGGTACAAGCTCGCTGGTCTCCCTCCCAGTTCAACCCAGTCTGACTCCAACAGCTGCACATTTCCTTAGTTTCAGCTTAAGAACCAGCAAGGACAAACTTCTCTGTCAGAAGCCCAAATGGCGATAAGATTATATACAAGAGGAGCTAAGAGAGTTACAAAATCACCTCTCAAAAGCATGACACAGAGGGAAAGTGGAAAGCCACCAGCTGACCTAGTGATAGGCTTTATGAAGTCTCACCTTCTGGCTGTAAATACAGAGACTGAAACTATCACCACTCATGTTAGGGGCAAAACTGATTGCTTAGTACCTTCCAGCACTCCACAGCCTTCAGGACTCTTTTGGAAACTTTCAATGGCATAACGGGATACCCCAAGAGGGACATTTCCTCTGAGGAAATGCACACACCCCACTAATGAAAGCAAATTAATTGGGGAAAGCATATGTCCATGTGGGAGGGGAACATTTGCTTTCACTGCCACTGCTGAAGAATCTTATTGTCTTTGCAGGAACAGAGCTGCTTGCAAGCCAGCCACCTCCTTTTGACGAAGCTTTCTCAGCTTCAGTCTGAAAAGACCTCCTGCAGTCCCCTTCACACTGCTGTCAGAGCTCATTCAGACCCCTCTCCCACAGTAACAGTATTTCTGGCAAGCAGTCATTTCTGATCACATTCAGCTGTTTTTTCAAACATCAATTCTGTTTCCCCTTTTACCAAAAAAAAAAAAAGAGAGAATAGCTTTACTTGCCTGAACATCGAAGTCTGGAAGGAGGCGAGTGATAGCCTGTGAAGAGATTTTAAAGCATTAATGCAAGTAACTTTTGCAGCTACAGAAATCTGCACTGGGACACGTTCTGCACTGATTCTGCAGCTGAGAAACCTGTCCCATCCCTGTCATCCAATGAAAGTTCTCTTACTGAACAGCAAAATTCACCCTTTTACTTGCTAATCTTCACAGATTACATGAAAGCAGTAAAATACTAGATTATAGACCAGCAAAATAAAGCACAAAAGCTGGTGCATCTTCAGTTAGTGTTAAATCACTGGACAAGTCAAAGCAGTACCACACTGAACTTTTCTCCGTTGCTTATTGTAGCCCTGGGACAGCCAACAGCACACCTCAGTCCTGCCTAGGATGGAAAGCCACTGCTTAAACACACACTGAACACTTGCTACCCAGATAAGCAGCCATTACTGGGATTTGGTTACATGGTATGAAAGGTGAGAAGGGTTTTCACAAGCCCTGGTTTTGGCTAAGGTATGTCTGGGAGGCTGGCTGGACACAGAGGTTTGATCCAACTTGTGACCAGCCATTGCTACTACTGACAAGCTTTCATCTGTTGAGCATCTCCACCAGAAAAGGAGTAAGGTGATACCCTCCCCATCTCCAATAGTCTAAACAGCTCATACTTCAAAGGAAGTAGACCCTTACAATCAGGTCCTTCTATTAAAAGACAAGGAAAAGTCAAGTTCAGATTTCTACTGGGGAGCTGAAAACGGAGGGAAGAGCAGACAAACTGACACCTCTTATGCAGCAGAACACAACAGTGAAGCCAAAGCTTGAAAAAAAGATGTAGAGATAAAAAGCTTAGGATCCTGGCAGGGAGGTCACACAGTCCCAGAAGCCCAGGTAAATTAAGGACAGAAGACACCATAGGCAATACAGCTTTTTTTACAAGAGAGCTGTCTTAGGCGATACCATCTCAGATGGTGGAACCCAAAGCACTGCAGGCCAATCCATAATTATGACAGGACTCTGGAGATGTGATCTTTAGGTAATCAGGCAAGGTCTTGTATATACAAACAGGTATCTAAAGAGCTGACTGAGCTTGTGGAACATTTTACACAGCCTTAGCTTTGGACAATCTGGGTTTTTTTAAATCTTATTATACTGTTGGTCTCACAACCTTTTTTTAACTGCAGCTCGTTTCATATGCTGGTGAAGGAGTAAGTCTGGTA
Source organism: Eurypyga helias (assembly GCF_000690775.1). Classification (NCBI taxonomy): domain Eukaryota; kingdom Metazoa; phylum Chordata; class Aves; order Eurypygiformes; family Eurypygidae; genus Eurypyga; species Eurypyga helias. Next base: position 38,150 of record NW_010257324.1, read on the forward strand.
ACTGCAGCTCGTTTCACATGCTGGTGAAGGAGTAAGTCTGGTGGGCTCTGGAGTTGGAAGGAATGAGTAGAAATGGCATCTGCCTAGACAGCATATGAAATAAGGCTCCATCACTGCCTGGGAACAAAGAATCAGCTGTACAAGAAACCCAGGCACCCAGGATGCGACTGGTAAACTCAGTATGTGCTGAGTGTCCTTCAGGACAATCTTTTCCACTTTCTCAAAATACATTCAGTAACTTCCTTCACTTGATGTTAAGAAAGGTCACAGAGGAAATCAAATTCACTGCTGCTTTTCCCATGCAGACAAAACTTAGGGTAACACTGAATAAAAGCATATAGGGTTCATTGTCAAGGTTCCAACTTCTGATCTGTCTGCTACAGAAACCCAGGAAGTTAATCTGTGCTTTAAGATACTTCTGAACTTTGCAGCAAAGGCATTTCAGTACCCATAGGGCTTCTCCTTAGTATCTACTTTGCTACTACTGCACAATATTGGCATTAAAAAGGAATCTTAGTTTCTGAAAAGTTTGAGTGCTGCATTCACTGGTATCCAAACAAGCTCGGCTTTCATGCAATGTCCTTGGCAAAGGAGTGGTGTTTAAAGTTTCTCTGGCTGTTTCACTGCAGTCACAAGTGGAAACGATTTTGTGAAGTGTTTATGCAGAAGAGGTAAGAAATAAAAAAGAAAGAAGATAGAGCAATTAATAGTTCTAGCATTAAAAAACCCAACACATTTATATACATGGTTGTCAAGAATTACAATCATTGGGAATGAAAGAAAAACCTTAGTTTTGATTCAAGGAAAAAAAAAAACCTGAGACTCCTTCACATATTACAGTGAATTATTTGCCAGGAACATACCAAAGCACCATCGAACAGAGTCAAACAGCCACTGAACCCAGACACTAGGCAGAGTTGTACCTCTGCACTCAGAAGTGCCCAGAGGGAAGGTAAAGGCTCTCTCTGTGCCTCCTTGAAAGGTAATGGAGCAAAGGTAATGAAAAGCTAATGGAGCATAGGTTGTGTTTCTACACTGAGAAGTCTGTAGGTATAGATGGATCCATGAGATTGTCCAGTTGACACCATGCAGAACAGCTGAAGACAGAGCTGTCATTAATCAGGAAACAAAAAAATGTCATCACCAGGTTAGCCCTAGAGAATATTAAAACCAAAGGCTGAGAGAGCAAATAATTAAGGTTCAGTTTTACATTATTAAAAAACCACCCTCTTTCCACCTCCAATTTCTTTTGTTTCTTCTATGCAATGTTAGATTTAATCTAAGAACACGTGTGCAGTTCCAAGAGTAGCCTTGAAATAAAACTCTTAAGCATAAAAAAAATAAACTAATTACCTCCTCCTTCTCCACCAGAGGTTTTACCTCTGCAAGGTGAGCATCCTGGAACTCTGTTGACATGGTCAGTAGCTGATATCTGCAGAGATGAAAAAAAGATTTGTTCTCAGCTTGCATCAAAGATTAAATACAGGAAAAAATACTATCCTGCTCCACCCAACTCCCCCACCAATGACCCACTGTCTCCAGTTATAGTTTAAAAGACCTTTGCAAGAAGGTTATGAATCTCTTGGAAAATGCCTCCTAGTTTATTAGTATACACACTCCTGCACAATATGAGATTACAGAAATGTTAACGCTGCAAGATCAAACGAAAGTTTGGCAACTTTAAAATGGAGCATGCTAAAGGAAACTGGGCAGGGACCAGCACAGAGAGGCATGGACACCATCATTTCACTGGTGAAAGAGGGGATAGCCAAATCTGCACAACCACATTCTCCTGAGCTTATTTGAATACTTGTCTCTGAAGTGTTTTTCTTTTCTTTTTTTAAGTGCAGACTCCCTCTCCATCCTCCAGATCTTTAAGAAAACTGAACTGGACACTCATTAGCACCATTTTACTCAGACTGACATGCTCCATTATTTGGGGCAGAAACACCTTCTTTGATCTGAATAAACACTGCCAAGTGAAACTCGTACTTCCTTAAGTGGACACCAGCAAGGTATATACTGTAATGCTATTTCCAAAAGTACTAAAGGAACAAGATCCTGCCCTAGGAAAGGACCAGCATCACTATACCCAGCCCTCACCAGTGGGAAGCTCCACTGGGAACACAAATGCAGCCAAACCTGAAGGGCTGCAAAGCCAAGTAAATAGTTTTTTATATTTCATTTTTGTGGAGCCAGATGGAAGATGCCCAATGTACACTGCCCACAGAAACCTTCCAGCTAAGCGGCACCCCTAGAACAGTCACACTGCAGACCCCAGGTTCCTGTCCCCACTTCCAGTTTGGCCAGATACCCGTTTAATCTTAAAATTAAGCTGCGTCAACGAAATTTGTGTTATAAACAACCTTTATCAAGCATTTAACTTAAATGCTAAAGAAATCTTATGCCAAAGCACGTGCTGCAGCCCCCGAAGAGGTGACAGTCGAGGCCAAGGGAGCAGCAGGTTGTGCTGCTGGTGCAGTGTGCCTTCTGCATCTGGACCAAGGGGCATCTCAGTTCACCAACCATATCACTCCAAACAGGGAGTTAAAAAAACACCATGTTTTCATTCTCTTGACAGAGATAAGGTGTCAGAAACAAAGGGCTGTTCCCTGTGAAGCTCTGATGAACGACCAGAAACAGTTCAAGATATATTGAAACTGTTTTAACGTCAAAGCGTGTTTGTTACATAATCCTCTGGCCTGCTGGAGAAGCACGTCATGTTTGGTTTGGGCATCTTTGTTCAAAATTGGGAATTTATTAACTGCATAAAAATAAAATTGATGTGGTTTATTGTGAAGAAAAGTTTAGAACTGACCCAAGTGAAGTATATGCGTAAGTGTACTCAAAGCAAGCCAAAAGGCTGAAACATGTTTAGGAATTATTGACCAAGTCTCACTGCAAGCATTTTAATTATCAATAATTTTCCCTAAGATAAGCATAAAACAACAAAAAAAATTCTTTAAACTGATTTCCCACCTCCTGACTTAAATCTGATTTAGGGAAATCAACCCTGTCTACAAAAGTGACCTGGTGCTCAAGAAGGGCTGTGAATCCCTCAGGAGTATTCAGGAGCCAGCAATGGCAGCAGCAGTTTTACACTGCTCAACGTGCTTTTCCCTGGGCACAGATGCTCTGGTGAGGGAGTCTGCAAGATGGCCGGATGCTGCCAGAAGCTGTGAAGTGGCAAACACTGATTAAGAAAGTTAATGCTGGAAAAATGCACGTGCAAGACGCTTGGGATTTTAGGAAGCCTTCTTGCTAGCTATGCAAATGAGTGGGGTTCTGGTAAATAATTGGGCTCAGGATTTTAAGCTTCATGAATATTTAAATCCACCACTTCAGGCATGGGGACAGGAAGAAAACTTACCCCACTGCCAGTAATTCATAATCCAAATTTACAACAAGGCACCAGAGATACTTAAATAGTCAGAAGAGTCAAGACAGTTAATTCTCCAGCAGTCAATCCAATTTACTCTTTTTTCCAGGTTTTCCAGAGAGTTTTGCTCCTTTCATATTTTAATCACAAAGAACAAGGAAAAGATAAGTTTGCCAAAGTTTCAAGCAACTGCAAGTGACATTGTAGAAACAGTGTTACATATTTTCACAGTTACGGCCATCTCTAATCTGCCATTCTACACAGCGAGCAACTGTGCATGGCATAGAGGGAAAATGAATGCTGCTACCATATCTGAAAGTCAAAAATATCTACATGGGATTGCACCTAACTCAAATGGGTTTTTTCTTAATTCAAATTCTGTTAAGACAGAAGTAACACCTTAATGTTGCACCTAATTCTGCAATACAGAGTGCAAAAGACTTATCCATGTTTTGCCCATAGGGAAGGAAAATGAGAAGTGAGGTCCCCTGCAGCTTTCCAGGACAAAACAACTCGGGGAACAAAGCCACAGGCAGTGTTTGTGCAAGAAAGTTGTTTACATGGGGTAGGCTTCAGATTTTTCAGGGACTCAGAGCATTGACTACAAATGACAAAAAAAACTGTGCCAAAAAAGAACAACATGGATGCCTTTTATAGCCTTAAAAAACAATCCTGTTTTCATTATAGTTCAAAGTTGTTGCTCGATGTTTCCGAAAGAGCCAGCACTAGGAAGTGCTGACCAGCAGATTACGCGACTGCCATAAAGTCTGATGAACAAAAGCCCAACATGTACCAAGTTCTCACTTTTGGAAAGATACCAGATCTTGGAGCCACATAATGTTTTCAGATCAGACATTTCCAAGCTCTGGGTTTTCCTTCTCAGCATCAGGAATACCTGAAATAATCCTACCAAGAAACAACCTTGTGATAAGGTGGCACAGCATGTTATTTGTTCGAGAGCTGGCAAACAGAGCCCCACTACTTGGCAATACTGTAAAAAACATCTTGGTTTCCAAAGACAGATGCTGGGGAAGTGGTTGTGTACCACCCATGTTCAGCACAAATCTTATAATCTCTAAACAGGTGCTTTGTGCTCCCCCCTTCATGTGACAGGGCGGCTTGAAGCTAATATAAGTGCATAACTCTCCTGAACAGATAACATACAAGCACTCCTTTATACACATTTCAAAGCATTTGCCTCACAGAAGTTTTCAGAAGACAAAGTTCATTTATATCTTTCTGCAAGCAGCAGTGTAAAGTTGCCAACTTGGAGAAAAACAACCTTTTTTTTTACTCCACTTGGCCAATTCAGCCTGCTAAGAGGACCCAAGTCCTCCTCTCCAGGACAAGCCACCTCCACCCAGTGGACACGCACCACCCTGCACACAGATACCCATTACAACTGCTGCTCAGAGGATTACATTTAAGAAAAAAAAAAATCACATGACTAAGAAAAAAATAGAGGTTTAAGGGACCTCTACAGCTGGCAAAGTGCTTTAAAACTGATCACATACTGGCCTTTGCCAACTACCAGGAAAGGCAGCAAACCAGTCTCTACAGAATCAAGGTGGTGCAGGAAGGGGTGAGGTCATCTGTGCAATACTGTGTTCACTAATTTCACTCAAAAAGGCTTTTCTGTACCCATTCCAGCCCAAACGCACTGCTTCAAAACCACCAGAGCAAGTGTCATAACCAAGGGTAGCAGCTCAGCAATCATTTCATTGAGCCCGATTATTTTGCTCTTAAAGGTTCAGAGCATTATCACTGGAGGGACAGTCATTGCTGGGACCTTGTTTGGCAGCAAGGGATACAGGATGGATAGGCAGTCTGGCTTTGCACAGCAGCGTGCAGTGCAGCTAAGAAGCCACACATCAGGCTTTCTATCCTCAGATGCCAGCAATGTTGCAATCGTAAGTACCAAACATTAGGTAATCCTAATATACGTGACTGAATTCATTCCAAGCACAGAAGTGAAACAAGTTCAAAGATCCCTTGTTTCAAACGTTATGCTGCTGAAGACACATACGGCTGTCCAAGTGTGTGCCGTGGGGTGCAGCATCAAGCGTGATGGCCTCACATCCATGAAGGGCTGGGGGAACTGCTACCAACACTACAGGATTTACCTCTGCCCTCACACCCAACTATTTATTTACATGCTATCATGGAAAACAAAGAACAGGAAAAGACTCCTGCCTGAGCATTTCGTAAAGAAGGCAATTTCCTCAAAACAGCTTGTTTAAACACTGGCAGCAGAGATTATTCTCCTTTTGAGTACTGATACACAAAAGGGTAACCTCACCAGAGCAGCCTGATGGAATTTCCATCTTTGCAGGCTGAGCAAGCAGGAAGGACAGCAATGACTTTACACATGGGATTAAATACTCATGAGTGGCTAATGGCAAAGAGAGGAGGGAGAAGACCATGGGCACTGATGGCCACAGCTCCCAAGCACTGGTGTTGCTCCCTTTGGAGAGAGAGGGACCACACGAGACTGCCACATGTGGGAGGTGTTTCCAAGCCAGCCACATCACTCTGCACTTTACCCTTCGAAAGCCACAAGTGTCTTCAGGGCTCAGGCACGGAAGCAGGTCAGAAGGATGGGGTGGGAATTTGAGGCTTTGCGCATCTGCAGCAGCTCAAAGCACTATTAAAGAAGCAGGGATGAGGCAAGGAAGGAGAGAGCTAAGCTGTCTCCAGAGCTCTACAGAAGTTGATAGCAAAGATGCTCACCAGTTCCAGGTCAGAAAAATAACCACACAGCTCAAGCCCCTGACAGTTATGCAAGGAAATTTACTGTGATGCTCAAACAGCATTTGAACCGTACATACAGCCAGGTAGACCTCTTACAGTTGTTAACAATAAGTGCTGTAAACTAGTCTGGCCCTAAAATAAAATATCATGGTTACTTTAAACTAGAGAGCAGCTTGGAAAAAAGTTGTCTCTGCTTAACAGAATCAAGTGGACATCAGTTAATAGCACCCATGTACAGTTACAGTCCACTACACACACTCATTTAAGGGCAGTTTACATTTCAGATATTTTCTATTAACCTTGACAAATCTAATCCTCCTGTTTGTTTCATCTGAAAAGTGTTCATTTTGCAAGCATCCCAAACACTTCATGCATAAGCATCTGCCCACACCGTGCCCTTTTTAAGCTACTCTTTGTTACATGCACTGGTGTCACGAGGTCCTTTGTGTACTGAGTTACTGATTTTCTCTGACATGGTTCCAAACAATAAATCAAGAAAGAGGTTTTAATAGAAGTTCCTCCCTTTAAAAAAAAAACAACCCACCAACACCACAACAACCAAACAGATGACTTTTGGCAGTTAAGTAGCATCTGACTAAATGGTTGGAGCAGCAAGTATTAAATGCTGAAGACACTCAACTGTGTGGGATTCTCTGAGTTTCCTTAGACTCTGGTTGTACATGACTATCTCAATTTGCAAAAAAAAGTTAATAGTTGCTGTGAAGAAAATTAACTCTATCCAAACTAAAGCCAGCACAACCTGACACAAAGCTTGCAAGTGTAACCAAAAGTCATGAACCAAAGCAATACATTAAATAATATCATGGAACTGAAACAAAGACAAAAAAAACACCCACAAGGGCTTAAAGTTTTAGCCATTTTTAAGTTTAGACTTACGCTACACACTAATCAATCTGATCAGAAAACTGAAATGTTTTAGCCATGAACTTGAGCCCTGTGCCAAGTACCAGACGGGCAAAGCCGCATGAAGACAACTGCGAGGACCAAAGCTAGCAGCAGATTCCACTGACCACACGCAGGTGCAGGTCCCCACTGCTCCCACAGCTATGCTACCCTGTGGCTTCAGCATTCCCATGCAGTGAGAGGACAAGATCTCCAGGCTCATCTCCAGTCCTTTTCTTCTGGCTGTTTTATGCTTGTGTGACTGGCACAGAGCTGTTCAGCTGCAATCACTTCGGGATCAGACACTGCCTTTAAACTGCCAGTTCCTCAGACGGGACTGCTTGCTCTTCACACACACGATATGCTCTGGCAGCTGCACATTGATAGCAGCATCAAAACAAAGTGAGCTGGAAGCAGCCCTTCTGTCTACTCTGCAGATGTTGAGCAAGAAAACTGCTGCAACACAGCTTGCACAATCCTCTCGCTGTGGGATGCAATGAAGAATGTTCCTTGGAAAGCTCGAGGTCCTCCCATGCTTCACAGGAGCAGGAACCGGCTGTGAGGAGGGTTGGTGAGCTAGCCAAAGGACAGGCCTGCTGTCCCCATCTCCCCTGTGCTGGACACCCCTGGCGTCCCCCTCCCAATATAATGAGCAGCCGTTCTATTCCTAGATGGCAGGGAAATGGAAAGCATGCAGTGTCCAGGGCCTTTTTTCCTGTTGTAGCAATCCCTAATACTACCTACACTACAGTATCACAAGTCCACAAAGGACAAATTACAAACCCTAATAAAAGTTCTCCAAAACTGAGGTTTCTTTAGCATCTGGCACTTGAAACTGCTTCTGGTCATACTTCTGTGGTTATCTCCCATAATGTGAAGTTTCTTTTAAGATACTAAAACCACTAATGCCTCCCAGGACAGTGATATGAAGAGTACTGTCATCCCAGCCTCCCTCCTCAAGCTGCCCGCACTTGCTGCCAACACAGCTGCCAACAGGCCCTGCAGAGCACAATGGCACAGGACAGAGGTAGGGGAACCCAGGGCTTTCATGAGAAATCCTATATCTAAGTGGCAGCCTGAAACACATTTGGAAACACATTATGCCCATTTGTACTGGTGCCAATATTGTCCTTGACCTTGACATGACTCCAGGCTGTGGGTGGCAGCACTGCGGGGTGGAAAGAGTGAAGAGCAATTAGCTGCCTTCCCAGGCTTCGTTTTCTTACCCCAGCAAACCAGTCTGCCTCCTTCCACTGCCCCAGCATCCTCCCAACATCCCTCACTGCATCCGTCCCACTCCTCCTTCACCTGACTGCAAACGGAAAGGTCTTAAGCAAAGATTAAAGGCCATGCACTGGTACAAAACCCAACACCCGCACCTGGGTGCTCGGCTGGCCTTTGGGGGCAGATTAAATAACAAATACTGCAAAGATGCATAGGCATTTAATAACATGGAAGAGACAGCTTTTGCCACAAAGATTGTAGTCTAAACAGACAAGAAACACACCATTGTTCCTGCAGCTCACCAGTGCCAGGCCATGCTCCCCACCCCCTCCTATTCTCATTCTGCCATGCTTTATAGTTCATAGCTTCTGCCCAGCTGCAACTGCTTCAAAAAGTGGGTGGTTCTGGGCAAGTTAGTGGCAAAAACATACTGAGATTATTCCAGAAGGGATAGGCTTATAGTACAGTCAGAGATGAGCAATGTTATCTGGCTCTCTAGGTTGCACCCCTGCAAGTATTAGTGTTTTCATATGTTTTGCATTTTTATGTTGAGGTTACAAAGATGACTACTTAAGTTACAAAACATCATAGCTAAGGTTAATGAAACTTAATTTACACATATTCATTAGGTCATATTATATGGGTTACAGCTTCTGAGTACATAAATGACTTGTTCTACCAACTATTAAAATTGGTTGCTCATCACTCTTAAAGTTTTTTTATGGCCCCTGCCAAAAGGTCTGGGCTAAAGTTTTCCATGACAAGTGTCTGAGAACTTTTATTAGGGGGGTTTTGAGGAGAAAAGTGTCATTTATGTATATTATTTTATTCCTGTGAGCTCTCCGCCCCGTTTTCTAGAAGGAACTTTAGCATTCTAGACCTTCATCTGGACTCAAACTTTGCACAAGTGGCCATTGTATTAAGAACACATCTTTCATTCTTCCCAAAATAGTCCCATTATAAAATTGCCCAAGTTTAAGTATTTGCACATGCTGAACTACTTGGGACTAGATTTGGGTAACAGTCTTTTCCATTGCCTGCAGGCCTCAGTGCCTAGAGATTCGATCCGATCTTTAAGGGCTAAGAACACCCCTGCCTGTATCACAATAGATGGGATTGGGGAAAAAAGTAAGTCAGCACCAGCCAGTGCTTCTCAAAAATCCTTCAAAGTGGGCAAAAACTACTTCATCCTAATCCAACTTTTTTCAAAACCTTACCCATCCATGCTCCAGGTTAACATCTATTACATCAGGTAACTTACAGGTAACACTTTCCAGGCTTTGTTTACAGGGAAGGGGGGTGGTCGGAGTTATGCAAACCCAAGTTTATATATAAATTGAGATTTTATAAACAACTTCATAAAATTCAGTATGTCTCACATGGCAAAAGATATGCCATGTCCTTGAATTGAATCATCTAGTAAAAATAGTGTTTTGGATTTGCCATAATGAAAAGGGTCATCATAAGACTCTGCAGTGTGTCTACTTCATAGACTAGTCACATCACCCAGTATGTAGCAACTTCGTCCAAGGACACCAATGCATCTTAAAATTTGGTGAGGATACAGTACACACAAAAATACTTTTAGAGCGCTCTAGAACTAGAGCAGTAGGAAAATGACATCATTAGTTTGACAAGGTGCACATGAGCTTCCTGAAGGAAGCAAAAAACCCACAGCAAAGAGCAATCCTTCCTGTAATAGTGCATTTCCCATATGGATAGCTGCTTACTATGCTCCTTTAAAAGTTGCACTTTACTCTGCCAATTACTTTTCCATATCTTATGCCTACAAATAAGCACACACAAAATATATTACCACTCTTTTGCTTTCAACACCACTGCCTCCACCTAAAGAGTCTTCATCGGGGCATTACAGGTTAAGATCTTTATTGCTTAGTTTTTGCTTCCTAAAAAAAATCAGATTTTTTTAAAAGAAGCCAAGTTGTAAGAGTGGTGAAATGGCAAGGACAGAAGAAAAATTACACAGAAAAAACCCAGGGGATAGTTGGAAGCACATTGAAAGATTAGTTTTTCCTGTCAGCTGGGTTTTCATGATGCACTGGTCCTACGGTTCGTTCTCTCCTTATTTTTTACATCATCCATACATTACAGAGAGACTGGCCTTACACATCCATGGTAGAAAATAAACTAAGAGTGCTATACTTTTGAAGCTATACTTAGTTCAGACAGGAAGCAGGCAGTTAAAGGCTTGGAAAAGTAGGGAATATCCAGTTTTAAAAACAGGGCTTGAAAAGGACGATCTGCATTGACCAACTTCCAGCCACCAAGAGAAAAAAACCTGACTGACAGATGAAAAAGATATATTAAAACTGTGACAATTAACTGAAAGGAAGTAGCACAAAACCCAAAAGAAACATAGGAAACATGATCAGCCACACAAAACAAGAGCAGTAAAATTGACATGCATCCTGCTTCATACAGGCAGATACAGCTGTGGAAAATTTCATCAGCACAGGCAGTCCAGCCGTGCATCAGCACACTGCAGATCACCCCTGCATGGCAAACACCCCATCCGACAACAAACCGCTGGGCATTATCCAAAGACAACACTTTGCGGCCAGTTGGGAAACAAACCAGGCCTGATCCTGCAGCAGCCCTCCGTTAAAAGCAAAACTAAACTCATCTCCCTCATCGTCCAGCCGCATTCAAGTCCGAAACTTGGGTAATTGCACACTTTACTCTGAGCACCTGCCGTGCCGGATTAAATGGTGAATAATGGCACTGATTCTCATGGACCTCAATACTGAGTTTAATTATGACATAATAACACTTTAACAACACATGATCACATATTCAGGAGAAGATCTGAATGGTTCCTTACTGTTGCTCCATCTCCACAGCCAAAGGAAATTAACAATAGGGATTACCTCCCACCGACTGGCCCCGCTGAAGTTACCCACGGGTCTGGAAGTGACACAGATTGGAAAAAAGAAAAAACACACCACAATTTGAGAGAAGCACCAAGTTCAATAGCCATTATATTCATAGCCATTGATTGCCAAGAGGCCTAACCCAGATTTTAGTCATCCACAGCATCACACATTACCAAACCTGGTAATTGGACTGCCTTACTCTCAGCTTTTTAAACAGTATCAGAATATTTCCCGTGACTTTCTAGTACTAACAAGTAATTTACTTGCAACTCTGGGGACAGATGGCAGAGAGATAACTATTGCCTCCTCGACTTGCTGACAACTCACACACAAACAGCCCAGTAAAGTTCTTCACACAGAAGGCTGCAGAAGCAGAATTAGGTAAACTTAGAAATTTACAACTAAAAGCTGAAACTGAAGGGCAGTCTACATACAATACCATTTATGTAGCAAAGCAGTGACAGGACAAAGCAGGCTATTCCATACTTCTTCCTAAGATTTCTAGGTGCTGTGACACAACATTAAAGTTAGATGGAAACAAACTGTCAGCTGGAAGTCATACTTTCAAGAACCAGCATTTCATCCCTATTAACACCAAGCAGTTGAATCTCTTGGTTTTTGGAAGGTTTTACTTTTCAAGTGGTCAAAACAGAGCAACTGGAGGAAGTCACTCTTGCTGTATACTCCTGGCACTGATCTGGGCCATGGGTTTCCCAGGCTGCACTCTCCCCTGACAGCAAACTGGCTTTTGCTGCCTTAAGCTGCCAGCTGTAAATGATGTAAACATTGCTGATCCCCCACAATTAGAATTTGTGCTGGTTTTGAGAGTTTCACAGTTTCTAGTTGTCTAAACTCTCAAGAGCTTCAAGCCAGTTTCACCCCTTCTGTACCTTTTCTTTCACTCTATTTTGAGACAATAAAAGCAGAAAAAATTCATATACGCTCCACATATTTTGCAGCAGTTTCTCGGGATTTAATGAGGTTGAGGGGAAAACCAGTATTTTTTCTGGGAAAATTTTTATTTCTATGGGAAATTAGAAGTCTGCCAAAATCCCTCAAGCTAGTCCTGAGAAGATGTATGTTGCACTTCAAACAAATTAATCACTTAGGTTTAAAAATCTGAATCAAAGAATTTCTCACAACAGTTTACTGCTAATCCCACCTGAACTACAAGAGCAAATTACTCAACTGCCTTGTGACTGTTTTTAAGGAGCAGGCTCCCATGCCAAAGTGTTTCCCAAGATGCACTGTAAGCTCCCCATGTAACTGTCATAGTGCAAAAAGGAATATTCAAAGAGCAGAGTATCTCCCACTGAGGTAAAGGAAATTGGAGAATCCTGCTGTTTTGACCAAGCATTCATACAATCTACCCAGATGATCTGACACAGTTTTAGCATTCCTTTTTATTTTGGAAAGAACAAAAAAGCCATTGTGCAGCACAGAAACAGAAGAGTCTGGGTTTTGGTGGTGTGGGTGCGGATTCCCAAACACAGGCAGGCACATGTGGCAGTGCTCCCTCAGCAGTGGGTGACATTTCTTTGGCAATTACCAAATTCCGTGGGCACCTGACACTTGGACATCTCTATGCTGCTGTCACCTGGGATAAAGTGGCCAATGAAAGTAGGAAACCAAACCAAACCCTTCTTCCTAAGGGAAACAAATGATAACCCTTCTAGACCTTCTAGGCCCCTCTTCCACAGCCTGGTACGAGGCCAGCCACTTTGCAGAGCACCCATTCTCAAGGGGATGAGTGCATCTCCCAGTTCACTGATTGTAGACATTTTAGTTCAAACTTTTAAAAGTTGAAATCCATCCCATTCAGGTACCTGCTGAAAGCCAGATTCAGAAGTTGCTGTCTCCAGTTCTCCAAACTGTTATGCCATGGCATCTGTTCAGTTTATGCTGATAAATATTAGGTACAGAAACCATACACACCCTGCATAGTCTCTCATTCAAACCTGTTTTCACTGCATCTGTCTTTTCCATGTCAAAACACACAGCAGTTCCTCCTGAAAACGTTCATGCATTATTCTTCAAGGGATTCAGAAGTTGCTGTCTCCAGTTCTCCAAACTGTTATGCCATGGCATCTGTTCAGTTTATGCTGATAAATATTAGGTACAGAAACCATACACACCCTGCATAGTCTCTCATTCAAACCTGTTTTCACTGCATCTGTCTTTTCCATGTCAAAACACACAGCAGTTCCTCCTGAAAACGTTCATGCATTATTCTTCAAGGGCACAGAGCTGATCAGTGTTCTGGGAACTGTACCACACCTTTAAGGAACACTGCTTTCGTTGCACCTACTACTGAGCTTTACTATTTCATCCACAGTCATTAAATTCTTGCTGTGCACAAGACATCACACAGCATTAGCTGCCTGCTGTTTACTCAAGTACTTATGATAAAAAACAGTCATTTTATGCCAAACTACATTAGACTCTGGTTAAAAGAGCGCAAAATTTAAAAAAATTAATTTTCCCAGCGCCAAGTTCAAAGTGCACCAGCTTAACGCCACCGGCTGAAGTTTTGGTACAAGTTATGCCTGGAACAGCCAAGACTAAAAGCAGCAAGGCAGGCTTCTCACATGTTTACCTGAAGCATTTGATTGCTCCTGTTTGCAGGCTATTTCTATCGCTTGCCCTCAACAGTGAGTTTTTCAGCAGCTGTGTATCTCTGAGCCACTTGGTCACACACACATAAAAGCTGACAAAAAGCCAGAGGAAGCCAAACCAGTGAAACATATTGCAGAGAGTCTGAACAGGAAGCTTCAGGTTGTCTTTGAGCTCTTCCATGCCACCAGAACTGCAATTTCTAGGTTCAAAATACAGTTCCTATTTAAGCATGCAACCAAGGAGAAAAATGTCCAAATAATGTAGTTGGTAAATACATCTACCTGAAGCCTGAAGGGAATCCTGTTTTAGGGATGGGGTGCAAAATCGGTGTTCGTAAAAGAGCGGGTACAACAGCGAGCAATGCCAGTTTGCAAGTGTTTCATGGTCACACGGTAACACAATAGAAAGCGTTAACCAAAACGTCCTCCCTAGCAGAAATGAAATCACTTATTTCATCAGACCCAGTGCAGCTGTGCCCGCGCTGCACACACGACCGGAGCGCTCTGATCCCGAGCGGTGCCTGGAAGCACAGACCCAACTGTGCTCATCCTCACACACGAAGGCAACCCCCCAGGGAAACAACTGGCTAGCAAAGGCTGGCTACCAGTCCATGTCCTCTGCTCCAACGCCGAGCTGCGAGAGCGGCGCAACAAGCACCAGCAGCCAACTTCCGTAGGGAAA
>NW_010257325.1:0-3981 GCF_000690775.1 Eurypyga helias
GAGAGGCACCGACGCTCGCCCGCCCCAAGGGAAGCCGTGCCACTTAAAATGTTTAGCCATCCAATTCGGCTTGGGGAGGGTCTTCCTGACTTTCTAGCAGTTGGAGGAGGTGACCAGTGGGGGGGGTCTCCCCAAGCAACACTGTGTTAAGTGGGGCAAAGCCCCACGCCTGCAGCAGGCGCAGGATGCCCAGCTACGTGGGGACAAGCCTTCTGCCCTTTATTTGCAGACGAAGGCCATGTAAGGGTACCTTGGCCAGGCTTGTGCTAGAGGGAGAGGCTGGAGAGGCTGCAGGATGCTCGCCAGCTTTAGATTTAACTAGAGGTGGCCTGGGAGGAAAGGGAGGAAGAAATCTGAACGATGATGACACTCCCTTTGAACTCATCTGGTTCCAGCACTAACGTTGGAAAAACTATCCCTGCTCACGCTGTTACTACAAGGCCTTCCACAAAAAGAATTTTTGGGAGACCTCTGGATATTTTTCCTGTCCTTTTCAAAAAAAACTACACTGAAATGTTAGAAAACCCCAATCCTTATGGTACCTGTAGGGTTTCTGGCCCACCTGCAGGCCTTAGGCCTGAGCGTTTGTCACAAAGATGAGGGACAAAGACTAAAAAAGTGAGAACTTTTTCTCCTTTTTCTGAACTGCTCTTTTCTTTAAGTAGAGAGGGCTAACATGGAAGTTTTAAATGGTTTAAATGGAATTAACTTTAAAAAGAAGAAAGGATATTTTGATCTCAGCCTCTGGAAAGACTGCTCTTCTGAATGTTAGGGCTGAAGTACACAATTGTTACTCAAGTTCCCGTGTCTTTAATTCCACGAGCCTACTTCTACTAAACTGCATTATTCTGCACATGTCCAGAGACACCCCTGGTTTTGACCTGAGTAGGAGTAGCAAGCAATCGGTCGAGACTTTACAGATACCTTCCTTGCTGCTTGGCCACCTAAGATGCCAGCAGATGCAGGAAACTGAGTCTCTCTATCCTCCTAGCTAGCGGCCAAATGTGGCTGGCTAGATCTCTGCAAAGCCCCCATCCACAGGAACCCTTAACGCCGTAGTCTCTTCCCACCCGCAGGTCCCACTGAAAACCCAGCAGTTCGTCAGATCAGGGAACAAAACCGCATGGCAAATGGTGAAATGACGTACGTGCCGTGATGACAGAACCAGTGAGGCATGTTTTGAACAGGGAATATAGCAGCATCGGACATCCCCTCCCTCTGCCAGGAAAGGAAAGCAAGTTTTCTTATATAATTTGTAGGGAAAGACCAAGAACTGATGAAAGGATGACATCCGTGGTGGACTAATCTGAGTGTGTGATATAATTTTCACGATGCAGGGTTACGGTTTAGCTCTAATGATCCCCAAAGTAACACCGATATTTTACAACCCATTATTTTCAACCAAATAACAGCAAATAATCCTTTTTATAAAAATAACCGCCTGCGGTTTTTCCTTCCAGTGTCAGCGTAGGCGCTGGCAGAAGGACGAAGAAGGCTCTGCTCTATCTCAGAGCAGCTAGCGGGAGGGGAGGCAGCTACGGAGTCAAACAAGAAGTCAGCAAGAATCTCTCCCTCTCTTCCAGGGGCTCTGGGTGAGGTGCTAGGCAGTGATTAAGCTTTGAGTAAAGCGCTGAGGCTGGAACTGGTCAGAAACCACAGCGGAACACAGAGATAAACTCCTGGAAATACCTCTTCCTCCTGCTACCCGTACTATTATTTCTGAACAGAAAACGAAAGCGGCGATACACAGCCAAGAAAGAGGGGCAAAATGCACTGAGGTCAAAGAAACAAGTAACCAGACGAGAAGACCACAGGAGGTTTGCTGCCATACGGTAAGTAAGCGTCGATGCGAGGCTACAAGAGCATTACGCAGTCAACACACATCTTGGGAGGCACCTAGACAGAGTCACGGCACACGGCCACTTCCTCGCACAGCTCCCTCTGGGAGCACGACTGGGCAGCCTCCAGTGCATGCTGCCAATGCAGGCTTTTGCCCGACGCACTACAAGCTCTAGACTTGGAAAGCCCGAGAGTGAGCCAACAGCTGAGGTCCTGAAGGCAGAGGATAGATGCAGGTTGTCTGTCCAGCATTTCATCAGATAAGACTCGGATTGTAAACCAGTAGCTGTTCAGATTTTTTACAGTCTGTTTACATTGGAGTCACAGGGAATTTGTTCTGTTGTGTTGGGTTTTTTAATTCCCCTTTTCCACACTGAGCTACCTACTGTGACATAACAAATGATGCAGCTGTGTAATTATATAACTTATTATTAGATCACATAGGCAGAAGAGACATTACTAGCATTCCTTGTTTACACTGTAATCCACTTACTGAGGTTCATCATTGTCAGCTCTCTGGAGGAGGGATAGTGCAGTCTCTCTGCGAAGTCGCGGCAGTACCACACAAGCAGCTCTTGGTTGGCAGGGATGGGCTTGATGGTGTAGAAGTAGATGTTCATTCCATTCTGACAAGCAGCCAAGTTCTGTTCCTGAACAGAGTAGCCAGGGTTTACATAACGCATCCAGTTGCTCTTGTCCTCGTTAAATCCGTCAATGAAGTGGTGAAGCTCGCCACTGGAATAGATCTGGAACAGAGAGGAAGCGCCTCTGAGCGTGTATACGCACAGCACGCAACGTGCGCGCAGAGTCCAGAGGGAAAAACGATAAGCTGCCGCCTTTTTTTTTAACAAGAAGGTTGTTACTGAAATAAGATCTCAGGCTGGGTTCCTCCCTTTCCAGCTCGATATCCTCTGTGCTGAGAAAAGAGATGCTTACGCAAAGGCAAGCCCAGTCACCTTTGGCGTTTCTGCTTAGCCCGCATCTCCCCTGGAATGGACAAATCAGCCCCCAGATCTGAAAAGCAGGGTACTCTCCCTTCGTGAACAGTTGACCTCGGAGCCCTTTTCCTGGTGCTACGATCAACAAGGGGGTGATGCTAACGAGCGCAGGTCTGGGTGCATGCCTGCATTAATGCTTTGAGTCACCTGTGTGTAAGACTGCCTGGCTGTGCTACGTCAGAATCTTTCTCACCTTCTTCTATGGCCTCTGTACTCGCAGTTTCCTACCACCTCCGCCCAAAGGTTTGAACTATGCAAACATCCTCCACCCCCCAAGAGTCCTAAAGCAACACTTGCTCATAGTTGGACTGTAGCCCTTTTGTAGAAAGGCTGGGCGAGGCAAAGATGAACTTCACCTGCCGTAACTTCACGGAGAGCTGGAGAGGGGCCAGCCGATGATAAGTCACTTTTCCTATTGTGGGACACGTTCCCACTTGTCCACAGAGGGAAAAGAAAACGTGAGTCTAAAAACTGCTCAGCGGCTCGGAGGGGAAAGGAGTCCCAGTCACTGTCAGAAGCTACTGTTTGTGAAGTGGCAAGAACAGGAGAGTTGTTAAAAAAATACACGTTTGTTAAAGGCACATCCCTCGCTCTGGGAGGGAACCAGCTCGGCGCTGGATGAAGTCGGGCTCCTGGGTTTCGCAAAACGGATGACCGGGCATAAGCCAGACCGCGAAGCGGGAGCAGCCTGCGCCAGCGACGCACCTCGCTGAGCAGGAAAAGCCTTTCCGCAGGGGAGACAGAGCTTATCTCAGGGGGAAAACACTCCACGGCGTGTTCCTGCCTCTGGGTTCGCACCGCTGCCATTCGCACCTACCCAGCCGGGGCCCGCGCCCCGAGAGGCCCCCCCCCAGCCGGCCGGGACCTCTCCTCTTCTCCTGGGAGAGCTGCCAGCGGAAAGGGGTGAGCTGCCTGGCCCTTTAACGCAGGCCGTAAACACCAGAATCACTTTCTTTAAGAGTAACTTCCTGTAAACTGAGAAGGGGGAAATACATGTGGCCTCATCAAAGCGGCTTGCGAGAGATTTTGCGGTGTGTTTGTTATGAGAAAATGGAAGGGAGCCGGGCGGGTTGTGCTGCATCAAGAGGAGCTGTCGGGTTTCTCTGCTCACCCCGGCTCGCAAACTTCCAGGAACACGGGGCTC
>NW_010257326.1:0-18448 GCF_000690775.1 Eurypyga helias
CCAGTAGCAAACCCCATCCAACTCTTAGGGGCTGAGTAAACCGAGCCCAGGTACGTTCCCCTGGTCCCTCTCCGCCGCCTCGGCGTACCCAGTGATCCAAGAGGATCCTGCCCCCCGATTGCCTTAAACACAAGCGTGGCCGACAGCAAGTTTAAACACCGACTCAGAAAGTTTCACCACCACCCCCACCGCCCCCCAACACCCCCGCAGTTTCCTCAGGAAGCCCTCCTGGCAGTTAACTCTTGTGAGCGAGAGGACAGTCACTTTTTGGGAGGCTTGGGAGGTGAGACAGCCGCTTTCCCCTACACCAGCGCTGGAAGGTAACCAACCCCGTGTTGGAAGGGCCTTACAATTCCTATTCCCACCTCTTCTCTTAAAACACTTTGCTTCCCTTCTCTGTTCCATTTAGTCCCTTTTATCAGATGGAGTGTGATCTTTTGTGTTCTTCCATCTTGGCAGCTGCACAGTGGTTATGAAACATTTAGGGAATGGGAATTTTAGAGAGGTGAGGAAGAGTAAATCTCTGCTCTGTTCCCGGCCTCCTCCCGTAGTTAATTCCTGCCAGAGACTTCTAGTACCCGTTTTGCGCAGCGAGAGGTGTTGGGTCTTTTCCGTCCCAAGGACAGCCCTCTCGTTTGCTGCTCCAGGCTCTCCATGAGAGCACTTACTCCTGACTGGCAGTTCAGCCACGGGCTCATCTCGGGCTCTGCGAGCGCCCAGCGCTCTGCTAAAGCGTTCTTGACAAGCACGTTTGTATTCGGGATTCAGCCACATGGATGCAGCTCGCAGGCATTGCGGAGAAGGCCAGCCCAGGTGAGAAGTAATATAAGGTAGCACCACGCAGGCTCCGGTTTCCATACGTGTGTGACCGGTAGTTGGCAGTAACATTCCTGGACTTCTCTGCCAGCTTCTCCCCTATCTCAACCATCTCATTTCATCTGTGTCTGTGATCCACTCTTCCTTAATGTGGCTGTCTGGGAGCAGCTCATTTCCCTGGTGTCCAATCTTATCTGACGATTTTCTTCTTTTTGGGGAGACCCCCTCCCGTGTGACTGGACAGCCACCTGAGATTCCTAGCTGTGAGGCTGTGGACCAGAGAGCTAGTAGCCCTTGTGCTCTTGTAGTCTTGCTGACTCATTCTTTCTTTCCTTGGAGAATTCCTGTAGTGGGTTTCACTTGGAGAGGTGCTTCTTGAGAATGGACTTCACCCTCTCCAGCGGGCACCCGGCAGCAGAAGGAGATGCTGCTGGCAGCGTAGTGGCATGGCACACGGGTTGTGCCAGGCTCCTGTCCCAGCCGCTGCTGGGTTCCTTTTCCCTTGCTCTGCTAGAACTTGCCACGCAGCCCCTCTCACTTCCACATCGCCGCTTCAGGCCTGAAGCGCGTGGGATAGATATTATCTGGGTGACGGTTCTGGAAGGACAGGCTACCTCACCCTGAGAGTTTCAAGAACCAGCATCACAAGAACAAGATCTCAGATAGAGGCTGAGAGCAGAAGGGACGCATGCGAGCGAGGAGCCTTGTCTGGACATGGAGTCTGTGGCTAGGAAGGCTTTGCCATATGACCATCCCGTGAACGCCGTCAACTTGCAAAACCTGGATTCCTGCCTTTCCCGTCTCCCAGTCCTGAAAGGGTGTTACACAAGTGAGAACAGCAGACCAATCCCTCTTATCTCTGTTTCTGGGCCCACAGCCTGCTTCCTCATTCCACGGGACTCTTGCTGATCTGCACTTTACACTCTACTACTGGTAGTTGGCGGGCAGCGTTTGTACAGCAGTCGGATGAGGGGGAGGAAATCTGGTTATTTAAATGACAGTTTGATGTATTTTTCCCCTCCTACCTTTCTCTCCCATTTTTTTTTCCCCCTGAGCTACTTAGAAATGACCCCTCCGAATACACTCACAAGAATCTAAAAGGGAATCCAAGGAATTTTTTTCCTGTTTCCTATCTTCCCGAGGTGGGGCTGCGATAGGTGCACTGAAACCAGTAGTCCGTTCCGGCAGCACCGGCGGACCCAAAGGCAGGCACAAAGCGGCACCTCCAGCCGTAAGACTTACTCCAACCCTCCCCGTTTTCCTACGGAGTGCTACATTTTTAATTTCTCTTTAGATCAAGACTCGAGGGCAAACTCTGGTCATGTTCTGAAATTTCTTGGAGGGGTAACCATGAACATTCCGCCGCGTTTCTCCTTTGTCACGTGGCTCCAGGAGCGCAGGCTGAACACCGCAGCCATGCAGTGTAGTTCTGCAAGAGGTGGCGATGCTAAGGCCCCGGAGCTGTCCTTCTCTTACTGCCATGGCCCCAACAGTCGCGGGGGGAAGAGAGTGACACGATTTCTAGGCCGCTGTCAGATGGGGCACTGCCTGGGTCAGAGGTAGAGGGCTCAGCAGTTGGAGCAACTGGTGCATCTCATGTCTTTTGGGTACTGTGGTGGTACCAAGTCTCCTTTGCAACTTCACACTGCCTCTGTCCTTTCCTGCAGCGCCTCTGGGCGACACTGATTGATCTTTTGTGTTGGTAATTTATTCATCACCTGCCTCTCCATCCATTTTGTCTGCTGCCTTTCCCAGTCCAAGTGTTCAGCTGAAGATGCTGGGTTCCCATTTCAGTGGGCTTCAGCCTCCTGCTCCCATTTTGGGGCAGCTTGAGGAATGGGAAAAATTTGTCAGGGTTGTCTCTTTTTGATGTGCGTGGGTATCACTTGAGAGGAGGGTGGAAGGGGAGGGGAGTCTTTCATATGGGGAAAATCTTTTCACTCCTGACTAGCTGCACTGTCTTGTATCTTCCCATCCTTCCTCTAGCTGTGCTGTTGGAAGGTAAAAGTTCACAAAGAGTGTGGGGCTGAGAGGGGAAGTGCAGGCTTTACCTTCTGTGACAAAAGGATGATTAAGCCAGTCCACAGGCCGTGTGATTTGGGTCACTGATTTTTTTTTTTTTTCCCCTTTCTGGTGTTCAGTGGATCTACTCGACACAAGCACTGCGCAGGGTGAACTGGGCTGGCTTCCAGACCCTCCAGAAGTAGGGGTGAGTACACGCGTTCGGGGAAGGGGAGCCACTGGGAGTACGGAATGATGAAAAGGCATAATCCTAATTGAAATTGAAATCCTAATCCTAATTGAATCTTAATTGAAACCCTGCCTCCCAAAATCGGGCTTCTGCAGCTCCATCCTCTCCTGGACATTGTGTGCTTTCTAAGTCTCCCCCTTGCATTCCCTTACCTCTGCAATCTCACACACTAGCCAGCTGTTTGAGGACTGATGCCTCATTGACTTCCAGTAGGTCTCAGTGATTAAACGTGCCCTTGAAATGTATAGTTTTCATGAAGTAATAAAACTTAATGGAGAAAAAGGAAAAAAATGAAATCATCACCCAGTTTTTCATCCTAACATGTTGCACATGCTTCTTAGGGCTCCTTTTCCCGTCAAGTAGCTATGGCAGAAGTATTTCTGTCTCCAAGTCTCTTAAGAATTTAGAATCTTTGTCTGTTTAAAGTTGCTGTGTCTTTTTTTCTCTGGAGTACTAAACCAAATAATTCAGTTACAATTTTTTTTTTTTTTAAAGTCAGCAGCTGACTGAAGAAATAATTGTTAACCCGTGGGGCATAATCTGGCCTACAGGGTGGGCTGCAAGGTTCTAGGACTTCACACCCAGCCCTAATGCTGTGTTTGGCCCATACAGAGAGGCATTTCCTTTTGTTTCGTGACTGTAAAATTGAATCGATAGAAGTGCTTCAAAATCCTGAAACCACTGCAGAATTGGACCCCAAAAGACAGCTGAGCTCTCAACTGGTTTTGTACAAGTACAGCTATTTTGCATCAAGTGCAGTTGAGCAGTTTCCCTAGTGTCACCACCTACGTTACTGAAGACGGTTTCCTTTGTAACAGCAGGACTGTGGGAGTGGTGGAAGGAAAGCACAAAGAAAAGGGAATTCGGGGACCACGCTGCAATAGTTAGAAGGATGTATGCTAATACATAGTTCCAGTTCCTCATCTTACCTTTCCAGCAAGCCCCAAGCTCTCCTATGGAGAAAGTCTCTACCCTTGCTGCTTATAAAGTAGACCTGGGTTCAGCCTGTTCCTAACTCATTTTCATAACTTGCCTCTGTAATGTTCTGTGGCTGGTTTAAATTCACCCCAGCCTCCTCCTACTCCTGGTAGTCTTGCTGGGTGAACTGGAGCCAGACAGTGAGGTTCTCCTGTACTGGCATAACTGCCTCTGTTTCATTAATACAGCTGTTTTGGTTATTATTAGTATTATTATTACACCCTACTCAAAACGGGTGCCCTAGTGACACATACATGTAGATCATGTTTTGCCCATTGTTCCCTTTGTTGTCCCCATCAACTGTCTGTTGGTAATTTTAAGCCGATACTAGGCTCCAGGCAAGTTCAGGGTGAAGGCTGCTTCTTGAAGAGATTGGAAAAAAACACTGAAAGTGCATTCTAAAAAATAATCTGGTAGAAAGAAGACAAATCCTTTGTTGCAGAACATGCACAGTAGGTTCACAGCGGTGCGAAGAATTAGCATACCCTTCTGCTTGTGCTACATCTGCTTTTTAAAATGTGTATATTTAAAATGTTGTAGTTGTAACTGGGAATTGTAGAAGATGCTGGAAAACATGGCCTGAGAGCAATCTGAAGTAATAGTTCAGGGTACTGATGACTGATTAACAGAGGACGAAGAGTAGATTCATGGGCTTCTGATGAGCAACTCTTTTGCAAAGTTTTGTCTAATTACATCATTTCCCAATAACTGTTAGGTGGAAGGCTGACAAATGGCCACAAGCAAAAAGGAAACAATGGGCGATTCTCTTGGAATCAGAACTTTGAACAACTCTTTCTGAAACCATACTTCCAAAATGAAGAAGTAGCTATGTTTGAAAGCGGACCGAGATTAATTCAGAACATCTGTTGACACAAAAGAGCTAGGATTAATGCTCACTAGCTTGACTGGTAGCAGGCTGGGAACATCTGAGCTGTATCTCATGCAGAACTGGAGGGTGTATTTCGTGTAACTGTGTAACTTGTACCTAACCTCAGATGCCAGAGATCTCCCAGCTGTGAGCTGGATTTGTGTCAATATGCTTATCACACAGAGGAATTTGCTGTGAAACACTTTCATGCTTTATATGGGCAAGGTCTCTGAGGCGTAGCTCAGAAGAGGTTGGATAATTCCACGGAGGCAGAATTAAACCTTTGTTTTCTCCTCACGTGTAGTCACTGGCGATGGATGAGGTGGCTTGCCGTGTGTGATTGTTTCATGGTCAGACTTGGTCTGTGTCCAGCGTAGACAATGCTGCTGTTACCACGTGCTCAGCCTAAGAACACCGAGCTGTGTACCAGGCAGGTTTGGGCAGCATGGGGCATTTTTCTAGATTCCTAGAGTACATTAACTGGCAGTGAAATCTTGCAGCACATTAACTGGCAATGAAATCTTGCCTAAATTTAAAGGTAGTCTTTAAGTGAAATTGTCTGTACTTTAAGTAAAGTGCCTGCAGAAGTTTGTTTGCTGTAAGTTTCATGCTGGCTTGCGTCGCAATAGCTGTTTGGAAAGGGTTTCATTCATTTTAGGCTGCTATTGGAAACCAGGCCCTTATTGCAGATTGTAGTTCATATAATCACTTTCTCACCTTCCTTATCACACCTCCACCATCTAACAAATTCCTTGATAAATTTTCTGTGTCTCAGCTTTTGAGATAGCACTGCCATTTGGGCATAGGGAGGGCTATTACAGTACTAGTGGTAGATTGCTGTCTTTCAACATGTATTTACAGAGCTAATGATGATCACTTTGAAGGCGTGAGGAGTACAGAATTTACTTGCTCTGACATTTCTTTAAGGCTCCCCATGGTGCACAACCAGCTTGGCTACTTGAACTGTTTCAAAAATCAGTGAAACTGTCCAAAAAGAACTTCTTAGATCCTATCGTGAACAAATTTAGTTACTGGGCATAGTAGCATTGCTTCTTGGCAGCTTGTAAAGTAACAGTATAAAAGGTTATTTATCACTGTTTTCCTTTCAGGTATAATTGCATCAAATTTGAACAGATGGTGATTAGGAATCATGTTGTCTTCTTGCATTCTGCTTTTCATAGACAAGGCCCTGAGCAACCCAACCTGGCTTTTAAGTTGGCCTTACTGTAAGCAGGGCGTTGGAGTGGGGACCCAAAGTTCCTGTCCCACCTAAACCTTTCTGGGTTCACATGGTAGTTCTGCGCTGTTTGTTGGCTTGCGTTGTCAGCCTGAGCACAGAAGGCCCTCCCAGTTTTACCTGATCTAACGTTTTGAGCTCTGTAACATCTATTCCTTTGGATTTTCTGTATCAGTTTATGTAGGCCTATGCTACAACGTATTTGGCAATCCAGTATTTGTCTTTAGTTGCCATGATTATTTTACCGGCAGCTTGTGGACCTATCTTGAAATTTTCCTTTTGTCCACTATTTCCAATTTCTTTTTTTGTGTGTGTGAGTAGTATTTGCATAATCCAGTCATACTTTCACGAGTGTATGTGACTACTTAAGTTCCTAGCCATTTGTACTGTATGATGCTGCATACAGTATGACTGCCAATATGACTCTCTGCCTCTATACCGTTGAATGGATTGTAAATTAAACACACTTCATTCTTTTTTAGCTGGTACGTTTTCTTGGGAGGCATGCTTTCTCCGGTTCTACAGCTGTCTGCCTGTAAAAGAGTCCTTTTTCCTAGTAACTTTGGTTTAGAATTGGATAGCTGTTACTGGAGGAATCACATGAGCTCTGCTGCTGCCAGCAATTGCCAAATTGTGTCATATTTATTGCCTATTAGAGAATCAGCAATGCTTAGTTCTCAACTGCTAGCTGGTTTATGGGACTTATTTTTCCCAAATGATATTCCTGCATTGATCACAGCTTTATTAAAGTTTTCAGTTTATTTTCTTAGTCTCCTTTCTAGGCTGCCATTGTTCTCATCATGCATAGTGAGGTGGAGGACATATTTTTTTCTGCTTATTCCGTACTCTTGCTTGCTTCTACACATTGTTGAAAGTGTTGCTATCAGTTTCAAACGGATAGCGTGGCACCTGATCTGCTCAACTCCTCTGAAGTCTACCTTCACACAGGGCTAAGGATGTGCATTTAATCCCAGTGACCTAATGTATCCCAGCAGCTATTCATAAGCAGCCACTAACTGCAACTACTGTGGCTCTAAAAACACTTGAAAAACTTCGGGGATGATGTCATTCTTGTGCAGTTCTGCACCCCATGTTTCACAGGAGGTCTGGTTATGAACACAGCAGCTGCCAAAACTACATGAATGAAATATGAGTAAGCCAGGGCTCAGATTTCGGGGTTTTATGCCGTTGTTTTCCTATTAAATTCCAAGCATAGTACGCTACTCAGTTATTTTCCTCAGGTAATAGACTAGATCACGTACCTGTGATCTGTTGGCAACTTTTGTGTCACTGACCACGTGATAATGGTTACATGCCTTCAGGTTCTGGCAAGGCAAGGTAGTGTTCCACCGGATGAAGAGGTCCCAGATGTTATCAGCTACTGGCTGGTTTCTGTCTCCACCGCATCTGCTCAGACAGATAGGCCTGGTCGTGGAGGAAATACTGTTGTGGGCCACGCATTCTCAACTTGCAAGTTATTCCAGCACAGCACTCCTATTTCATTAAACCGGGGCGGTTCACTTTTAATCAGACTTCTTGGTGTGTTACTTAGATAGTTTGACTTGGAATGAGTCTCCACCAGTCAGTTGCTTGAAGCATCTGGAGATGGTGTGAAAAATAACCATCAGAGGTGCTGTTGTGTGCAGCTCTTCTCACAACTGTTGCCACTGCGCGTCCTTTAAGGCCTAACTCAAAGGGATGTCATCGCCTCTGGACCTGGAATTGAGTAGCACTATATACCTCAGCCTGCTCTCACTTTAAGTATCAGGCACAGGGGATTAGATCTCCCAAGTGAACAGGGTCTGTGCAGGAGGGACAGACGCTTAGTAAACTCAACAACGAACGGGAAATGGGAACAGCTCTGGCTTCAGGGTCGTATCCTGACAGGCTGCGATGCCACTGACAGGCAGACTGGTGGAGATACTTTTTGATGATATTCTGTGAAGTGAAAATTAGTTATTTTGTGTGCTTTTGGAAGAGGAAGAAAAAACGTTATGCCAGATGTAAGTTACTTTACTCAGAGGGGTGAGAGTAAAAAAAAGCGAGATGAAAGGAAGTAAAGTGTAAATCAATAACTGTACTATAGGCCAGACTGCATGAGCTGCCAACCTAGGATGAAGTCACTGCCCCAGACCCACGTCGCAATCTCAGCTAGTGCACTCGGTGTTGTGAGCTGAAGTGCAGGAAAAGACCACGTTTGAGCCAAAGTGAAGATGCTGGACAACCATGACATGCATTGCCGTGGCTGCTCAGGGACTACAGCGATGACAGCACCGTTGCCTAGCAGCTTCTGGAAGCTGATTCACCCTTCTATAGCAGTTGAATGAGTGTGGACAAGGTTCACTCACCTTCCTCAAGTCCACACAAAAGCACCACAAGTCAGCTGGAGGTTTGAGGTGAGCCTGACTATACCAAGGTCCTCCAAGAATGCTATTTAAATTGTATTACAATACCAACCCAAATACTGGTGAGTTTGCAGGCAGGAAGGTTAGAAAGGGAAGGCTTTATATCTTTTGTTGCCTGCTGTGTCCTTGCTGGGTGGACCTATGCTTTGAAGTGTGATTCTCAGAGGCAGAGTTGCAGGAAAATGTGCCCCTTCCCTCTGATTTCTTGGAAGGTTATTTCTGTGGCTTCTAAGGCCTAGTTCCTGGCTTCCCTGTGCTTGACCTAGAGCTGGCCAGCTCCTCACGGTGACTTTTGTGCTGCCATCTCCTGCAGCTTCTTTTCTCGAGGCAGGTTTGGTCATCTCAAAGAAAAGGCACAAAGAAATTACCTTGTCCCTGTGTGGGATTCCACCTGATAAGTCACTTCTCTTTAAAACAGAGGAAATATTGCTCATTGCCATCAGACTTACTTCCCAAGTTCTCCATAAATACTGGAAGTATGCTTGACATGCCATACAGAACCATAACTTACACCATACAAAGCCCTTTGCCTTGAAAAAAAAAAAATCACTTCCATTTACAATGGATCCTATGCAATGTACAGTGTAGTGCAGAAATGATGTTAGAGCTAACATTTGCATTATTGGTAATGTGACTTTAGCCATGAACTCTGAACTCTTAAAATGCACCATTTGATTTTCCACTCCTGTCTTTTTTGTAGTTTTTGATATTGTTAATGGATGTTAGCAAAATACGTATGTATGAAGCAAATGCTCCAAAATAGCTAGGTGAAATGTTGGACTAGAGTATCATTATCCCTCACCTAGTAGCATCTGCTGTGACCACAACTGGTTTTGTGCAAGACCTTAATGTGGCCAGACAGTTCAGAGAATGAACAGACAGCAGAACCTGGGTTTGATGAACAGGTTCTGTAATCAATGTGCTGGAGCTCTGTGGCTCCCATGAGCTCCTTATCTTCCCACAGGAACTTGGGTACAGGTTAAATTGGAATGAGATGGGTGGGATGGAGAAGTGTGTGCTACTGCCCTAGAGGGCAAGTGATTACATAATGCAGTTGCTCCTCCCTGAAAATAATTAGTGGATCATAGGGGGGGGGAAAAAATGTATCATCCCACCCAGAAAGATACTGTAGATGCGTAAACATCACTTCTGTGAAAGATTCCATGATGATGTGATGAAATCAAACTTCCCTGACCATTGCCAAAAGATCAAAGAAGTAAGAGCGGCCTCTTTGCTGTTCTCAGATGTAAAGTTAGAGGACTCCTGAAGTTAAGTGTCTAGACGTCACCACACTTCTTTCATCATCGTCATCTAGACTGTCTTCCACACCAGGGAAACAACTTGCAGGAGCATTGAGAAACTTTCAGTGAAGGGTCTCGGAGTCTTCATTCTGGAATGCTGTCAGAGCACCACTGGAGTGCTGCTGGTTTTGAATGGCTGGTCTGGCTTTACCTACTGACAGATTTCTGTCAGATGTATTTCAGCTGAAGAGCAGCTGTTCATCGTATCGTGGCAGTTACCAGCAAGATGTCTCTAGTGTCACATCTTTCCTCTGAGGCACTAAGAAACCTGTAATGTACAGCTGCCTTCAACGCTGAGTCTATTCCAGGAAGGTGGTTTTGGTCACGGTAGCGTGCAAATGTTGCCATACTCTATGGAGTCAAAGAGGCTCCACAGGCCAAAGTGCTGCCGGCGGAAGGAGGTAGAAACCATTCAGTGGTGTATCTTCAGGCTTGGGACACCAGTGATGTGTTGCTGCTGTTTGGGGGCTCTGCGATTTTTCTTCAGGAAGAGATTTCATGGATTAAAATAGCACTCTGAATTCTTTTGCAAATTAAATGGGAAAGAGATGCACTTGCTAAGCACACGGTAGCTGGCTGTATGAACTCGGCCAATTTCTTCATCGTAGTCCAGCTCTCTAACCCAAAGTTAAACGAGTTACTGGTTTTCAGTATGTGAATTCCTATCTTTTCCAGTGGAGATACATGTTTGAGTTTAGTAACTTTAAGCCTGTTGGGAAGATATTTGCCTTGTTGCTTTCTGTAAGTCTCTTAAAAGTATCGCTGTGCCTTTCCCCAGGGGGTCTGCAGGCCACAGATTGGAATCCGCCGCGCTAAGCTGATGTGAAGGCAGATGTATTATAGGTCACAGCAGGCGAGGTTTTATCTGAAAGGAGACAGGGCAAGTCCCTGGCGAGCTGGAGCTGGAGGCAGCATCACTGTTGCAAGCCACAAGCTCTTTTGACCCCGGTCTGAGCTTAAGGATTTGCGATACTGTCACAGCCTGCTGCCTGTCACTGGTACCCTACCTCTTTATTAGCAAGGATGAAACTTGTATTCATCATCACTAAAAGTTTGTTTGTGTGTCTGTTTCTACATAAAAAAGACTAAGCCCAAAAGAAACCACGTTATTGATGCCTGCAGAGCCTGAGACAGTAGCTCCAAGAAGTCATACGAACTGTCTCCGTTTGTTTCCACCTTCGGGCAGGTCCCAGGAAGAGTAGCCCACAGGTGGATAGAGGAATCACAGGTTGTCCTAGATCGGCTCCTTGACACAGACCTAACCTAGAGAAGGCTCATTTACAGAAAAAGCAGAGTAAGCCTTCCTTAGGCTTCAGAGCTTCAAACTGTATAATCAGTTCAAAGTCGATCAAAGCAGATATTAAAAGGCGCGTAGCTTATCTTATCTTTGGATCTTTACGCACAAGGCAGACCAAACCAATACTGTTTACTACAAATACCTACTGGCACCCTTCCAGACTGTCATTCAAGTAATTCTGAGTGGCCTTCATGAAGACAGCTCATCGCCACCACTGCTTTCTTTGTATAGAATCCAACCTAGCAATGGGAGGAAAGTTGCCTTCCTTTTTCCTGAACTTGAAGTGTTCTGAGGCTATTGAGATAGTACCTTTGCTTTGAGGTTTTCATTCCCTTAACAATAATTGCTGTGCTGTAATGATTTTGCTCTGTATTACACCACCGAAGACTTTCAAGAGCAAATCTCTGGAACTAAGTGCCCGTGTTAGTACATGGGTTCCCGAGAAGTACAGAACAGCCTTTTGTTCTCAAATCCAATGGCTACATCTTTTAGACTTTTGAGAAAGTCAAGCTACTAATTTATGGCCCTCTCCTGAATGCACTGCCTTTTGTTTTCTTAGCAACATTTTTTAAGAATTCTAAAATGTTTTAAAAGTTTAAAGACTAGTTTAAAGATAGTTTAAACTGAAAAAGTAATTTGAATTTAAAAGAATTTAAGAGGAGTTTTAAAGAATAAAATTTAAAGAGTTTAAGAACAATTCAGCTTGCTTGGAGCAGGGAATTGGACTAGATGATCTCCAAGGGTCCTTTACAACCTAAGTCTTCCTGTGACTCTGCATCTCAGGAGAAAACTTTCTGTAGCATCATAAAATCAGTTCACTCACTGCTAAAATGAGGAAGTCTGACTCCCACTGACCCCCAGTTCTCCTAGAAGAATGTTTCCCACCCTGTGGCCAAACTGGTGACTGGAGTAAGGATACAGTTCTGGAATGAAATGGGTAGACATTTTTATTATCAGAAGAGGTAGATTCAGTGTCACTGGCAGACAAACTGCAGAGCCAAGTAATTTGTATTGATTGAGCCAGACTTTACCACACATGTTCATTAAGAACATTACATTAAAAATCTAAGGCGTACATTTTGATTTTGCAGCAAATTCTTTGAGGAAGTAAGACAGTTGCCTAGCAACTTCTGGACTCATCACCCTTTCATTAAGTGTTGCATGTAACAGTTTTCCTCTACGACTTTGAATTTAAAAGCCTGTAATGAAGTCACAAGCATGTTCAACAACAGTTCTGTATTGTTAGCATAAATAATATCCTCATTTTACTTCCTTTACCCATCAGCAGTAAAGTCTAGAAAAACCAAGCCTGACTCCCTTGTTATTTCTGTGCACCACTCTGCATATGAAACTCTGCAGTAGTCAGTGCTAAGCATCTTTGCCTTGAAGACATCAGTCTGGAAGAAGCTGAGCTGAGATGAGCTAAGCAATAGAGGAGCTAGCAGCTGGATTTTTTTTCCAGCAGTCGAGTTTAAAGGATTTTTTTTTTTCTGCTACAGTTGTCACCGTTGAAAATGAAATTTTGGTCCTGTATCACTTAAGGTTTGAAAATGGTATATTCAGGACATGCATCACAACAGCTCATGTCTTTTGGGGAGACATGTCTGTGGCATTGCCTTAGGATAAACTGCTAATGGAGACTTGTCTAACTCTGAGCCTTCAAATGGAATTACGCGTTTCCCGTCAGATTGGTGGAGGCAGACACCCATGGAAAAATGCTTCTGAAAGCCAGTTCTCATATTGGCAGTTTCTCATGAAAGAGAATAAAATTTAAAACACTTCTTTCTCTCTTCCCCTCTGTTTCAGTATACTTCAGGATGTGTTGTAAATTCAGTTCTGTAGCATTTCCCAGAAGTTTTCCAATGAAATAATGCAAGGAGTCATTAAGGGATTGCCAGTTCTGGTTGATCCATCAAGACTGATCAGTCTGTTTCTCTCTCTTGCTATCCTAAACCCTTTTGACCTCCAGTAAGTGAACTAAGTGTAAATCCTGTGGGGTGTAGGTGTATGCCAGCTGGATCAGATTAAGAGGGTGGAGTAACACTGGAGGTTAGTTACATGGAGAAAAAGGAAATGAGAAGGGAGACACAGATACCATCTGCAGAGCTTCCTGGGAGGAGACTGCTAGTATGCATTTAGGCAGCGGCTGCAGTCAGCCAGGCAGGAGCTTGTGCTGTCAGGAGGGCTTGCTGGCAGTGGAGGAAGCACTCCTGGTTTTCAGAGCAGAGCAGGGCAGGGTAGGAGGTATGCGCTCGGTCTTGGCATAAAAGCAGAGCCTCCCTTGGCACTCCGTGGGTCCCTATCTCATATTCCGCCAGCAGATTGACCTGGTCTGGGGACCAGAACCTAGGAGAGGTGCTGCAGGGTTGTGCTGCGAGGGCAGGAGGAGGTGGTGGTGGTGCTCTGCTGCTGCTGGAGAAACGTGAGCCTCACACTCATCCCATGAGACTCGACGAGACCAGAGTAACAGAGAGACTGAGGCCTTGATTAAATTGCATCGTAACCTGGGGTGTGATTTAAAACCAAGATGCTTAAACTTGTGCCAATACCTATGTGAGCACTTGTTCCAATTTAATTTGATTAAACATTTAAAGCATAATGAGAAAGGCAGTCTTAGCACGGGTAGGAAAGGGATCTTAGTTATTTTCCCTGTGGACAAAACCTTGCTTTCCAAGTTGTTAAGTTCTCATGTGCGACTTACTCAGAAGTGAATATTCTTTGCGTTTTGTGTATCTGATGTGTGTCGAGGAAACAAAACCAGAACTGCATAAAATTCAGCAGAAGTATATGTTAAAATACTTATCGAACTCTATTGGATTCATACAAATAATATCAGTGAGGCCATATAACCAGCTGGGCCCACGGCCTCCTCTCAGCTGTTATTTAGCTGGGGGAGAAGCAGACCCTAGTATGAAGCCAGGAAAATCAACTGAGTTTTAACAGTTAAACTAGGGTTTGCAAAATATCTCACTCAGAGAAGGGTGAACTGCAAATTGATGAGTGCTTGCTCTAGCACAGCCCTTCTGCAGCTGACCTTCCCATTCTGTTGGGACATCTTTTAGGCAGATATGGGGCTCTAGACCAGATGCAGCTTTAGCTAGCAGGGCTTTGAGCCCCGAATGCTGTATGGGAGCAGATCTTTTAGACTAGACTTTGTCATATTTGAAGCCTATGTCTAACAATGTGTGTTTTCTTCTGTCCTGGGAGCAGTGGAGCGAAGTGCAGCAGATGATAAATGGTACCCCGGTCTATATGTACCAGGACTGCAGCGTGCTTTCCGAAGGTGACACTGATCACTGGCTTCGCACCAACTGGATTTATCGGGGTGAGGCAGCCTCCCGCATTTACGTGGAGCTAAAGTTTACCGTGAGGGACTGCAAGAGCTTCAAAGGTGAAGTGGTAACCTGCAAAGAGACCTTCAACCTCTATTACATGGAGTCTGAACAAGATGTGGGGATCCAGTTCCGCCGCCCGCTGTTCATCAAGGTTCGTAGCGCTGGGGGTGAAGACTGAGTCATATCTTGCTGCTTAAGCTGGTAATATCTTTCAGCTTAAACTAGGTGTGTCTTGCTGGCTCAGGGAGGCCAGGAGAACCAGCATCTGGGGAGGGGCATGGATAGTAAGCGTTGTCCTTAGAATAAACTTTGCCCCCAGTGCCCTCTGCGATGCTCAGAGCAGTCTTTGCCACAAGAGGCACAGGAGTTTTTAAATGAGATCAGCCCTCCATTCTGCACAAGCACTTTCTTAACTGGACACCACGTAGGTAAGGATTCTAAGGAGTTATAGCAGCGCTAGATGGTTACACCAATTTGTAGAGAGGCCAAAGGAATTTGACTTGCCTTAGGTAACAAAGCAAGATTAGACCAAGTGAAGAACAGAATCCAGTTCAGGTCTCTGGGCTCCTGATCATTTACCCTGATGTTTGACAGGATACAGCGTTGTCTCATTCTAAAACTGGAGGTGATGAGTGAAATTCTCCCTTGTGTGAAAGCTGTATTTTAACTGCTGTGTTCCCCAAAATAATGCTCTCTTGCCATAGAAACATCTGAACTGCAGAACAGGGTATCTCAGATTTTTTTTTCTGAGAAGAAAGGCCACCCCACCTGCAGTCAAGCTTTTCCATATCGCATGGTGTCATGGAGGACTTTCAATTTGCCCAAGCATTGAAAGTCTCCCTCTTTGTCTCCCTCCCTCCCCCCCTACCCCGTCCTTTGTTTGCTGAGGCAGTGGGAATGTGAGAGTGTGGGAGGATTGTTCATAGAATCACAGGATGGTTTGGATTGGGAGGGACCTTAAAGACCATCTAGTTCCAACCCCCCTGCCGTGGGCAGGGACACCTTCCACTAGACCAGGTTGCTCCAAGCCTCATCCAGCCTGGCCTTGGACACTTCCAGGGATGGGGCATCCACAGCTTCTCTGGGCAACCTGTCCCAGTGCCTCCCCACCCTCTCCAGGAAGAATTTCTTCCTGATATCCAATCTAAACCTCCCCACTTTCAATTTAAACCCATTACCCCTTGTCCTGTCACTACAGGCCCTTGTAAAAAGCACCCCCCAAAGTATCTACAGTGCTGAAATATGTTGAGTGCTACATGAAAAGAACCTTGCTGTAGGTGATCTGATCTGCATCAAGTACAGCCTAGAAACAGGTGGCTGTAATTCAGTGGTCCATTTAAAAACAGAACCCTTAAGCACTGTTGTGATCTTACTGCATACAATTTGCAGACAAAAGATATGACAGAAATGTGCTCCCGTAGGGGAAGTTCGTAGAGACCTCTTGAGCTCACAGACCCAGAACTCAGTGTACTATATAAGACCAGTGAATGACTGCCGAGGGGTCGAAAGGGGATGCTGGAAAGGAGGCAAGAAAGGATGCGGATCCCATTGGAAACACGTGCAAAGGCGGCATGCACTGGCATTAAAACAGCTGACCATACAGCCTCTAGAAGGCTTTAGTGTAAAAGTTGTTTGAGAGGCAGGTGTCTCCCAGCTGCTGCTGCCCACTCAGGTGTTAATAGTGTTGTCTTTTTCTCTTCCAGCTCAACACGGTGGCAGCAGACCGAAGTTTCACAAGCAGAGACATCGAATCAGGCGCCATGCAGCTGAACACAGAAGTGTGCCCCATCGGGAAGCTGTCACGCCGGGGCTTCTACTTGGCTTTCCAGAACTCTGGGGCTTGCGTAGCGATGGTGTCCGTCCGAGTGTATTACAAGACTTGCCCGGAGGCAGTGCGAGGCCTGGCCCGTTTTCCAGAGACGCTGGCAGGTTCAGAGGGGCTGACAGAAGTGCCCGGGGTCTGCGTGGAGAATGCAGCTGAGGAAGCGGGCTCTCCCCCCAGGATGCACTGCAGCACTGACGGGGAGTGGCTGGTACCGATGGGCCGATGCCTGTGTGCTGTGGGGTTTGAGGAAGTCGATGGGAGCTGCGTAGGTGAGTATGCAGACAGCCACGGGCTGTAGGCCATGGGAGAGGTTCCAGGGAGCCAGAGATCAGAGCATCTGTAAGCATAACGTGGGATCAGGGGAGTTAGTGTGGTCTACTTCTGTCTTGCCTGCCAGGTGTATGTTATACCTTTCCTCCCCTCCTTACCTTCTCTTTTTCAATTGTGATTTTTCTCCTTGTGTGTCAGGTGTAAGACCTGCACACACCTCTCCACTCCCTCTTGGGCTTCGTCCAGGAGCCTTCAGCTCTGGAGCTAGTTTCTGCGAGCTGTAACTGTGTGATTGACACTGACTCACTCAGCAGCCCGTTCCCAACCCTCAAACGGCAGCCTTGTTCTCTCCAGGCAGATGGGTCAGACACATGGAGGAGTGTATTTGTCCCGTGACTAGAAAGCTGAGAGCTGGAGGGGGGCAAGTTTCTCCTCTCTGTCCCTTTCTGCTTGGACTGGGATGGCTCTTCTGCCATGGGAAACCATGTAAAGCCCATTGCACAATACCGGCAGCGCCCAGCTCGTTTCTGAGGAAGAGCAATTAGCAGGCATAGGAGTCACCAGGGTGCTGGAGCCACAGAGCGAGTCAGGGTTGTTGGCACAAGCAGTGCAGGGCTCTCCCTTTGCCACAGAAGGGACAAGATCCAGCTTCTTAGGGAAACTTTGTGCCTTTTGTCAGAGGAAAGGATACGTATGTTATGTCGGGGGTATGTATTACCACAGGGAGCAAGGTAAAAGACAGCACGTTTCTGCTTTTGTTGTCAGAGCCATATGGCACTAAGGCTAAGGCATATAGAAAAAGAAATCCATGCCCTGCTCTCAGGGTCAGCGGATGCCCTGTCTCTCTCCCTTGTTCTGTCTTTGCTCTGCTACAGTGATCTGGTGCCTCTATGAATCTTCCCTGCTTGCTGCTCAATTTGCTTGGGGAGCTGGTAAAGGCTGAAGCGCAAGATCCTTTCCCTTCTCCAGCAATCCCCTCTCCTTGCATAGCTCAGCCAGTTTTTCCACTTAGGTGCTACAGAGCTCTCCCCGCCCTCCTGAGAGCACTCCCCTGGGAAGGGGCAGGGATGCTGTCATGTCTGGACAAGCCCTGACTGCTATCACAGTACAGGTTCATTCTACATCTGTGCTTTTATCCCACTCCGCCCAAGTACAGCTGCAGCCAGAAGTGTCTTTTGTAGGATCAGTAGGTACTGGGAGGTCTCCCAGGAGAGGAAGGGAAGAGGGGAGAACCTAGCAGGGGTAGAGAGGTGCTTCATGTTCAGAGCAGTGTCCTGTTGGAGGATCAGAGGGGGTGAATGTAGGTTGCCTGCTGGGGGCTATCTTGGGGTCCTCTCCCTCGTTGGAAAAGACCAGGCATTGTACAAAGGACTGGGAACAATCCAGGTCAGGATAAAGACTGAAGTCACAGCTTCTACTTCGTCCTTCCTCAGAAGTTGAAGGACTTCTTCAAACACGTGAAGAGGGACAGGATGGAGGAAAACCTCCTGGCAGTGTCTTCTGGTTCTGACTTTTGCCTTAAGTAGGAACCAAAAAAAAAGGAAAGCTGAACTACGGCCCTTGCCTCGTAACAGGGAGTCTGACCTCTGTTACAGGACGGGAGGCAATGCAAAGGCAGAGGTCGAGGTTCTGAACTAGTTCTCCCCACCTCTTTGTGAATTCCCAGCTGTATAAAGCTCTGCTGGGTACGTAATGGCTCAGCCATTCCCTGATCCCAGAAAAAGCGTGCCTGCCCAGAGCATTGCATCTCGGCCTCTCGCAGCGTTGCAGACTTTGCTGCCGATCAACCCGGAGCTCCGTGATTAACTTCCTGCAGCACGTAATTTGCCGGGAAGACAAAGGCCGTGCCCCTGGCCCGCGTTCTG
>NW_010257327.1:0-3264 GCF_000690775.1 Eurypyga helias
CTCCTCTATCACTTGGATAAGGAATAGTTCAAATTCTCTACCCAAGACAGGCAGAATCCCATCACGATCTCCACAGCAGCTCTCTACCTGCTACACTGTGTTGCATCTTTCACGTAGCTAGCACTGCTTTGTAAAGGATTTTTCCAAAGAAAAATTTTTCTCGGTGCGTGTTCTGGGTGAAGGGTTGGAGCCCCGCGGCCCTCCTTAGTGTCCGGGTCACCCCAGTGATGTGCTGCGTGCCGGCCAGGCCGGGAGTTATCCTTGCTGCTGGAAATGACTTCTCCCCTGAGCTCCGCACCTCACCTCTGCGGCTGGAAGGGGACAGGCTCTTCATGGAATCCCAGAATATTTGAGGTTGGAAGGGTGCTGTGGAGACTAATCCAATCCCCTGCTCAAAGCAGGGTGTTGGGTAGGGCAGGTTGCCCTGGACTATGTCCATTAGGGTTTGGTCTCCAAGGAATGGAGACTCCACAACCACTCTGGGCCACCTGTACCAGCGCTTGGACATCTCACAGTAGGAGTTTCGTGATGTTGAGAGGGAACCTCCCATGTTCCAGTTTGTGCCCATTGCCCCTTGTCCTGTCCCTGGGCACCACTGGAAAGACTCCGTCTGTCACCTCTGTGCCCTCTCATTAGATGTGTAAGGGTTTGTGAGAGTTCACCTCGCCGTCTCCAGGCTGAACAGGCCCAGCCCCTTCAGCCTTTTGCAACCTGGCAGGTGCACCAGGCCCTCGGATGCCTTCCATTCGCTCAGCTCAAGCCAGTGTGTCCGTGTCTTTTGTACTCAGGAGCCCAACACAAGCCACAGTGCTCCAGGTGTCTCGCCAGCACCAAGTAGAGGGGAAGGATCATCTCCCTCCACACGCCGGTAACTCTGTAGTGTAGTGCAGTGCAGGATGCCGCTGGCCGCCTCTGTGGCCACCTCACGTCCTTTGCTCATGGTGGATCTTGGAGGTGATGTTCACCAGGACCCCAGGTCCCTACCTGCAAAGCTGCTTTCCAGCCAGCTTCCCCCAGCCTGTCCTGGTGCCAGGGGTTATTCCTACCCTGGTGCAGCGTTCGGCATTTCCCTCTTGAACTTTGGGGGACCCTGTGGGCCTTCTCCAGCCTGCCGAGGTCCCTCTGGATGGCAGCAGGACCTGCTGGTGAACCAGCTGCTCCTCTCAGCTTTGCATCTGTCCCGTCAGCCGAGTCATAAATTAAGGTGTTGAAAGGGACTGTCCTCCGTACCCATTCCTGGGGTGCTCGGCTGCGTCCCGGCTCCCAGTGGGACTGTGTGCAGCTTCCCAGTCCAGTGGTTCAGCCAGTTTGCAGCCCACTTGACTGCTTACTGAGCCTGTGCTGTACCTGCTTGTCAGTGAAGGTATTACAGCAGTCAGTGTCAAATCCACTGCTCTCCCTGCACCTAACTTGTGTCCGGTTTGTGTTCCCTAACCTGGATCCTGCTTGCTGATCGAGACTGAAGGGGAGAGGGGTGCTGAGTAGGTGGGAAAACTGATACATGTTCTCCCTTGCCCTTTACTAAAGAGTTTCCTCTTACTTTCTAGTTGTAGTAAAATTGTAATTATTCCTCTCTACTCCACTCTCCTGAGACCCCACCTGGAGTACTGCACCCAGCTCTGGGGCCCTCAGCATCAGGATATTGACTGGTTGGAGTGAGTCCAGAGGAGGCCACGAAGATGCTCAGAGGGCTGGAGCACCTCTGCTATGGGGACAGGCTGAGAGAGTTGGGCTTGTTCAGCCTGGAGGAGAGAAGGCTCCGGGGGGACCTTATTGCAGCCTTCCAGTGCCTGAAGGGGCTACAAGGAAGCTGGGGGGGGCTTTTTACA
Source organism: Eurypyga helias (assembly GCF_000690775.1). Lineage (NCBI taxonomy): Eukaryota > Metazoa > Chordata > Aves > Eurypygiformes > Eurypygidae > Eurypyga > Eurypyga helias. Next base: position 1,830 of record NW_010257327.1, read on the forward strand.
AGGGTCTGTAGTGACAGGACAAGGGGTAATGGGTTTAAATTGAAAGTGGGGAGGTTTAGATTAGATATCAGGAAGAAGTTCTTCCCGGAGAGGGTGGTGAGGCACTGGAACAGGTGGCCCAGAGAAGCTGTGGATGCCCCATCCCTGGAAGCGTTCAAGGCCAGGCTGGATGAGGCTTTGAGCAACCTGGTCTAGTGGAAGGTGTCTCTGCCCATGGCAGGGGGGTTGGAACTAGATGATCTTTAAGGTCCCTTCCAACCCAAACCATTCCCTGATTCTGTGTTAATCACACAGTAACACATAAGATACACCAGGCTGTGGAAATAAACAACCTTACAAGCATTTACTCACAAAATCTAAAAGACAATGCATTTAAGGCTTTATCAGAAAAGCAGTAACGTAACCACCTGAATAATTTTTTCATAGTCCTGTTCAAAAAGGACATTTCTGTCCATGGTGTCGACCATGTAGCTGTTGGGAATCCAGCCGCCTTGCTTGTCCTTATGTATCAGACTGCCCTGGTGCAAAAAGCTGTTTGGGAGCCTTGGTGTTTGGCAGGTGTCCCAGGCGCCTTGGAATTCTTCTGTCCTCAACGTACAGTTTCCTTCCTTCCTGCGGAGGGAAGAGCCGGGTGGCCAAGGCGCCTTGGAGATACAAGTGGTTCTTTGACTGGTGAAATAAGGACTCCTTGTCTCAGAGGAGTGCTGAAATCCTTTCTTTCTCTTGCCCCATTACATGTGTGTGCACAGTTCAGATTGTGGCGTGAACCTGACTGACAAAGCCTAGCGGCCTCATTAATTTGCGTGAAGAATTGAGGGAATTTTTCACCCATCTTGAGCACTGAAACGGGTTTGCGTACGGCTCTGCTGTACCAGAAAATGCCCTGGGCCCCCATCTAGTTGTTGGTGATGCCAGAATGTTCCGATAGGCTGCCTGCTGCTGGCGCTCCTCAACAGGGGCGGAGAATTCCAGATGCCCCCTTGGAAGGGCTCTCTAGGAAGGTGTTAGCATTTCCCAGCTCTCTGCCTAACTGCAGTTGGTAACACACTGCTCTGCGCTTTGCTGTGCTTGGATTACAGAACTGCGTTCCCAAGGAAGCAACCACTTCCGTGTCTCTTGGATTCAGGCTGAGAAGTTACTGTTGGAAGCGTTCCCCATGGCATCAGTCCCTGGTAGCAGTGCACCTGCAGAGCTGAAAGCGGCTTCCTGCTCCACATCATCCTGTGCAGGGTGCTGCTCTTCACCCTGGAATTACATGGACCATTGGGATGAGGATTTAATCACGTTGAGTTCTGTAATGTCAGCTGTTCCTTTGTGCCCCGCTGTCAGTCTCTGTGTATCACTTCTGTGCGTGACACGAGTTGTGTTTTCCTTGTTGCTCTCCGTGCCCGTGGGTAAAGAGCAGTGCTGTTACCCAGTGTGCTGGGTTCAGCCA
>NW_010257328.1:0-852 GCF_000690775.1 Eurypyga helias
CCCAAACCGTTCTGTGATTTTATGTTTCTATGATCCTACGATTCTATGACTGGTGCACCTTCAGATTCCTTAGGTGGTCTCAAACCTGATCCTCCCTATCCATGGATGGTTCTCCATTCTCCCTGTCCTTGCCTTTGTCTTCTGTGACTTAGGTGGTGTAGATGATGTCCTCATTTTGGCTGAGATAGAGTTAATTTTAATCCTAGTACATAGAATAATGCAGTATTTTGGATTTACCATGAGAATAATATTTTAACACACTGATGTTTGATTGTTGCTAAGCAATGCTTATACTAAATCAAGGAATTCTGAGCTCTCCATGAGGGAGCATAGCTAGGACAGCTAGCTGAAACTGGACAAAGGGGCATTCAATAGTAAATGACATCATGCGAAGTATATAAACTAAAGGGAGTTGGCTGTGGAGAAGGGTATTGGCTGCATGTCAGTCAGTGGGTGTTGAGAAGCTGCATCACTTGTTTTTCCTGTGGGTTTTTTTCTCTCTCTTTTTGTTTTTATCTTTTTCATTACAATGATGATGATTGTTATTCTTATTACTAATTTCAGTCATTAAACTATTCTTGACTGAGCCCACAAACTTTCTTACTTTTCCCCTTCCAATTCTCTCTCCCATCCCACCTGGGGAAGGAGGATGAATCAGTGGCTGTGTGGTGCTTGATTACTGACTGGGGTTAAACCACAAGTGTTTAATCCTCATGGGGTTAAATAGATAAAGACACTGAAAAACATGAAGAAGTTACTTTAAACAAGAGGAGAAGCAGCAGACAGACAGGTCTTTATTAATAGAGTGATCAAAATCTGTAACTGCCTACTGCTTGCTTGCTTGTTCTTTTG